>NC_073692.1:147039341-147111841 GCF_029784155.1 Uranotaenia lowii
TTTCCCTGTTTTTCAGTATATTCTTCCTGCTTTTTCCATTTTTTATTTTCTTTTTTCTGCCTTTTTTTACTTTTTCCTGTATTTTTTCCTTCTTTTTCCTGCTTTTTGATATTTTTTCCTGCTTTTTCCTGGGTTTTCTTTTTTTTTCCTGATTTTTTTTAAATTTTTCTCCTGCTTTTTTTTTGCTTATTTAACTTTTTATCCTGCTTTTTTATTTCGTTTCCAGATTTTTTTTTCCTGTTTTTAAATATTTTTTCAATTTTTTTTTACCTTTTTTAAAAAAAATCGAGTATTTTTTTCTATATATTGGTTTTCTTTTTCTCTCCACGGAATGATTATTATTTTATTTCACTCCGGTTTTCCCGTTTATTTTAGTTTTTTCCGGTTTCTTTTCTGTTTTTTTTTTCATTATTTTCTGTTTTATTACAGTTTTCAAGTGTTTTTCTTCCATCTTTTTAACTGTTTTTCTATCATCTTTTTTTTTATTTCTTCTCTACTCTTTTCCATGTTTTAATTATTTCATTTTGATTTGTACTGAGATTTTTCTATTATTCTTGTCTCCATGAAAAGAATTCCATGGTTTAATGTTTTCCCTATTTACTTTTCTTCAAATTTTTAAATCTTTTTGTTTTTTCTCTAAATTTCATTTTATGTACTAATCAATTTTTTTTATCATGATTTCATCGTTTTCTATTTATTCATTGGTAATTCAATTTTTTACTGCTTCGTTTTTTTATTAAGTTTGTACATTTTTTTTGTATTTTTACTTTGTTTTTTTTTATTTGTTAGTTTTTTTATTATTCTAGTTATTTTGGTGGATATGAGTAGTCTTTTGTATTCCTTTGTTTTTTTTTCATGTCTCATATTCCGATATGATTTATATTTTCAATTTGCCATTTTTTTCTGTTTTCGTTGACTTTTCATATTTTTTCGTAATTTTTCTTTTTTTTTGTACCTTTTAATATTTCTGTTGTTTAAATTATTTTTTATTTATTTTCTGGTGTGTATTCATATTGTTTTTTTAATTTTCAATTTTTCTTAGTTCTATTTCTGGAGGTTTTTGATAACTTTATGATGAATTTTATATAATTATTTAAAATAATATTTTTTGAGTTTTTGTTTTTTGTCTTTAAATATTTGTTTTAAAAAATGTTTTTATAATAACTTTTTTATAAAAAATATTCCATTAAAATTTAAAATGGAAATTCTTTTAAAATTTTGTTTAATTTCCTCCTTCAAATTAAGAAATATAGGCCAAATATTTAAAAAAAAAAAGGAAAATTTTGTCAACGCACGTCGTCGTGTCATGGTCGTAACTCTATAGGAAATTAACCACGTGTACCTCCATTAGTCGGTCCCATTAAACAGTTTGCGCTCCGTTTATGGTCGACAAGACGATAAAACTTTTTATGTAAGTTGTAGGTACTTGCTTACAAACTATCAACAATACCTCCTATCGTCGAGTCGCCACCTCGTTTCTTAGGCTCCTTCGTTGACGATTCCAAACGTCAGAACATTCGCGCTGCTTCCGAGTCATTGAGTCTGTCGCACGCAGCAGATCCTCAGGAAGGATGATTACCTACTTTGGAGGGGGCCCAAGTTTACCGTTCTCTAGTTTGTTGTTGTTGGTCACCATTTTTTTTTTTGCGTTCGTCAAAGTAGAAATGACGAATGTTACGAGGCGTAGATCACGGCTACGCGCTTCCTAGGAAACCTTGGAACAATTTTTAAAACTGTTGTGGCCGGAGGGCCGTAAATCATAGAACATGGGCTCACTATTTGTTTCGACCTTATCTGAAAACAATTTGCGGAGGAGGGTTCGTACATCAAACTGTCGCAAAAAGAAAACTATTTTCAATTTTATTTTTACAACATACGTATGCTTTGTTACTTAGGCTATAGTTTAAAAAAAATTAACAGTAGAATAGCACAAAAAGAGTTTTAAAGGTGTCATTGAAAAACACACATTCTTCCTTGTCTGTTTTGATCTGTTCCTGCTTTGAAGGAAATTTTTTGTTATTTTTTTTATATCTTTAAAAAAATTGTTTTTTTTTTTATAAAAAAACAAATTTAAGAATTCGACCCTTTTTTCGTGTAAGGAAAATTAGCAACGAAATAAAACCATATTGGATGCTGTCAACGGTGAGTTTTTTTTCTTCCATGGCGACCGTCAAAATTTATCAAATGCATTCCAACACGATCGCTCACCAGGTTTCGATAAAGTAACGACTTTCCGAAAATGAAAAATAACTTTTAAAAATAACATGCTTATGGCGACTGTGAAAAATTGTTTTTGAAAACTTTGCATTGCAAAAAAAAAATCTGACTTAAACCAAAAAATACGTGGTAAACTGGTATTTGAGGCACTTAAAATCCAATAAATGAACGATTCCCAGCTCCCAGTTCAACAAAAGCTATGCATTAGCATTTCCACTCTGCAATGAAAGTTGTTCGAACCAAAACCGGAGAGGGCCTCCTGATAGAGGCTAGCTCGGTGCAACGAGCGCGGACGCGCCGTGGACCACCACAAAGAAAGAACGGCAAAACCGCATCGAGTAAGGACAACCAGAGCCCAAGTGGCGAGCAGTTGCGAGAAGTAGAGGTTCGAAGACGAGGTAGAGCGGCACTCAGATTGTCCAAAATAAGCATGGACGGCAGCACAAGTGAAGCGGTGCGATGGATACAATGTTGCAACCGGCCAGTGTTTGGTACTGTCGTTGTAACCTCGTTCCAAAAATAGAGAAGAAGGTGAAAACAACAAACCGAAACAGGTCCTGCCCTGTGAAGGAGCCCTTTCGACCGGGCCCGAGCCGACTGGGGGACAGGACCGTGGAACCAGATAACTAGTAAACGAGTCAAACCGTGAAGAGTTCGAAATTTTACTCTGCCCGATTTGTATCGCGTATATAGTAAATGAGCTATAGGGGTATCGATATTTTGAACTACGCGGCCACTACTATCAGCTTCGTCGTTTCACTGGACAAGGGCCACTAATTAAAATCGATCCACTGCGACGTCGTGGTCGTCGTCGTCATTGTCGGCGGCGTCTTCTGTGTCTTGGTCGTCGAAATCGTTCCCGGTAAGGGGGGATGAATGGGACTGAGAGCTGGTCTGTGTAATGCTCGTCGCGCGCGGACATCATTCGGCATTCGCGGCGGGCGAGTACTAAGAAAGCATGCACTAAGTGGAGACGAAAGAGTATCATCCTCGAGTCTCCGATGCTGTAACGTGAGGGTAACGTGAGTGGTGTGTCAATCGTTGCGGTGCATGACTGACTGCGGCACCACCAGAGATCAGGGACTACTGCTGCAGTAAGTTATGGTGCCTTGGGGGGATGATGCGCTCGATGCTCGCATACCCAGCAGAAGGCCCGGGCAAATGCAAGAGCACAACACCATCGACGGAGAGAGCGAGCGAGTGAGGGAGATTCAAGTAAATGCCGGTTGTTAGTTATGCCGGTTCGGTGCCATGCCATCATCATGGATAGGACGACAGAGCCAGACGAAAACGATTTTGCGCCGCTTCGCGAAACTAGGTCACCAGTCTGCTGCTGCAGCACTCCTCAGGACCAGCAGAACCTGGGACACGGCTGAAAACAGTGGAAGAGCAACAAACCGGCAGCAGCAGGAGTACTTACATAGCGTCAAGCAACCGCAACTCACATGCTGTCTGCACCGACTGCGAGCGTCGCGTCGGCTCCGTCGTCGAATCCTTTTGCCTTGCTAAATATCTTCTTTCGATCGTCGGTAAATGATATCCTGGGATATCGATAGCAATCGGATTCGATTGTCGGAACGATTTGATTTCATTCGTGTGCTTTGCCAAAACCAGGGTTGCCAGTTTTCCAATGTCCATCTGTATTTGATACTCAGTGCATTACTGAGTATATAATGAGTGCATTGAACCACATGCGAGATAAAAATTTGAAAACACTTTCTGCTGTTGTTGTGCAACATGCGTATTAATTTCATATCCTTTAAGCATGATTTTTTTTTCGAAGTGATGCACTAAAATGATATAAATTTAATTCAAACAACACGACCGAACAAATTTAACCCTCATCCCTGAAATTTTTACCCGCTACAGTCCCTGGAGTGTCAATTTGACCCTCCTGGCTAAAACCGCTATACCTTTCTTGATTCCCAACCAATTTTTACAAAATGTGTAGTTTTGGAAATCTTGTAATGGAACTGAAATATGTTTCTCAGACAATATTCAGGTACAACACCGGTACAAAATCCAGCACAAATATGAATTTAAGTGCAAGAAAATCTGAGATATTGCAAATTGACAAACAGATCTAAAAACAGCTCCCTTTGAACATTCGTCAAAAATTCTGTGTTTTTTATTTTGAAAATATAAAGACGCAAAAATGTTCCAAATTACGTCAACTTTTCAATTCTCGTTTCAAAATTCATCTGGCATGACTTAAACAATTTTGATGGTTCATTGATTAAAAAGTTCGATTTTTACATCACTTTTTTGCATTTCTTGTGGTTATGATCTTTAAGAAAATTAAAAAAAAAACATATGCTTATGTGCAACGTATAGCTTCTAATTTCAGCTTTCTTGGACACTAAGTGAAATATTTTTTGAGCATTCCGTAGCTGATCCACAGTCTTTTTCTCGAAGCATGTTTTTCGGATTTTTTTCTTAGACTTCGAATAACGGAAAACTAAAGTGTTGTAGATAAATATTGTCTGAGTAACATATTTCAGTAAATTCAGTTACAAAACTATAAATTTTGTAAATATCAGTTGAGAAAAAATAGATGTATAGCGGTGTCAAATTTACACTCAAGGTCTGATAAAGAAGTTTATTCTCCTGGGCTTTCAGGGTGCGCACATAAAAAAGTATTGATGCAGAATTAAAGATTTTAAGAATCCATTGAAGGTCTTGAAGGTTTTTTTATTTGGATGCAACCGATTAAAGCTACATGCCACCAAACTTCTAATAGTGTCATATTGACACTTAAGAGCTGATTAGGGTTAAGGCCGTTATTTTAAGTCTTGTGAAAGTTGAAACTCTACAAATTAAAAAAATAATATATTTAACATTTTGTATTTATTCCTATACGATTTTGCCATTTTTCTATCAAACTGCTAAATGCAAATGGATGTTTGTGATTGATTGTGACTAAGATTTTTTGGTAGAATTTACAATCATAAGGAATAACAACGAGTTTCTAACAATTACTTTCCAAAAAAAAACCTGAATAAATTTTAATTTAGCTATTTTTGCATGTTTTGTATGATTTTTGAGGGTGAATTCTTAACAATTTGACTTAAAACTTTGTGAATCGTGAGCTCGAGTTTTCATAATTTTCGTGAAAATCAGAAGCATTTTCCCGGAAAATCACAAAAATGACGTGTACAAATGCTGTACCCAAACATTTCGCAAAGTCAGGTGAAAAAAATACGCATTGGAACGGCCCAAATTTGATTCAGTATTAGTATGGAGAGGAAAGCAGTTTCAAATTAAAAAAATTTTTGAGCTGAAACCCGAAAGCCATGCGTGCTTACGTCCACAGTGAGGAAGAACAGAATTTGTGTGGACAAACGCCTTTAACCTCTTTAAATCAGCTCATAGAGGTTTGACGGCTTCGGATGAAATATTCACTATAACGAAAGCTATTTTATCAATGTGATGGTGATATTTTAACTCAATGTTTTAATACATTTTTGATAGGCGCAGACATGAAAATAAACGTCGGTAGAATATAAGTTAACCTTACCTTGATTCGGATAACTTAAAAATGAAAAAAAAATTAATGTTATACAATTTTCAAAATAGGGGGTTAGACAATGCCCTATCCAATGCACTATTCGCGAGAAAAATCCATGGAGTGGTTCCAAATATCTTTTTACTTTAAGTTTTATGTAAATAAACACGTTAGCGTTAGCATAAAGCCTTACTTTATCAAAAACCATCAAATTCCATATTTTTTCGAACAAAATCTACGCACACCAAATGTATAAAAGATTCAAAGATTTTTAGGTAGTATTTGAGGAAAATAATTGGGATTCGAATGAAATATTGTAAATTCATGAAAAACTGATCGTAATAACCATAAATATCTTCGACAACACTAAAAACAAAAAAAAGCAGTGTAATAAAGATGAGTTTTCCAAGTATGTTTGAATTGAAAATAAGATCGAATGTTAAGCTCAGTGGTGATAGCTCCAATTGTTTAAGCATTTTAGTGTATCATCTTTAAAATTATAAAATAATTGAAAAATATCATTCTTTTTTCGAAATTTTTCTGTTTGAAAGGGTGTTTAACAGTATTTTTTTCTTTAATTTGTTAATATTAATTGATTAAACTTCAAAAAATATTTCTTTCTTATCTTGTAATCTAAATACAATTAATTAATTAAATTAGCCGTTATTCAGTGTTTCAGCCTTCAAAACAGAAGAAATGTGACCGTTTTCTGGTTTTTGTCAATCTGCGTTTCCAATACCTTTCGCTCATAATTTAAGGTTACATAGGTAAATGCTATCAAACATATTTTCATCAGAAATAAAATTTAAAATCGATCTTAGAGTTATTGTATGAGCGTTATTGAATTTTTCGTTGAATTTTTCATCATCTAGATGACTAAACTACGATCACTTAGAATTTTAAGAAGCTAAGCTCGATCTCTGCATTCCTCCAAAATTCAGAATAAACTTTAATACAACTATTATTAAATAACAAAGCTGTTCATAACCATGTTTAGAATAACATGCATGTTATTTTGTGCCCTGGAATAGTTTAAAAAAATTGAAATAACGAAAACATTACTTCAACAATCCTATATCTACGCATAAAATGGAATCTGTTATGTAAGAAAATTAACTTTTTGAGTGTTTAAGAAAAAATTTAGAAGTATAATTTAACATCTCCTTGTTTTTTTTAAAAAAAGAATCCCACACTAAACAGTAGGCTTCCATTCCAAAAACGAGTTAAAATTATTTGAGTTTCATGAAAAAAAAAACTCAAAAAACATGTCTCACAAAAAGTTGAATAACTTCTTCACTAGCACATATAAGCAGCTACTTTTTGTTGCTTTTAAAGTTTGAAATTTAGCTCTTCATATTAATATGTAACTCGACGTGGAGTTCCGCCTAAAAATTACATACTTTGAGATGTTTGAAATTGGCGAAAATATGTGTATTTTTTTGTCTCACTTTTTTCGCTATAACTAATACAAACTATTTTGTTAATTAAATGTCTGTAAATTTTGTGGAAATTGAAAAAAATCCAAGAATTAAATATATTTGGTTAATTTGATTATTTAGTTATTTTTCACAAAAAATTTAAATTTAAAAAATTTAAAAAAATCTTTGGTAGATTTGAGATGCGCTATTATTTAATCAAAATTTCAATTTTTTTATACAAAAAATAACAAATGATGTTTTGTCCAAGCTTTTATAGGTTCTGCCCTACAGTGCGCCAGTAGGAAGACTGTCGAATCGTATTTGAGAAATCATGTGAAGCCTGCAGGCAGATCCTATCGAAAACATGCAAAAGACTGAAAAAATTGTGTTTATTCTGTTCATTTTAAATCGTGCTTAGTCATAACGAGTTTATAGGGGGATATGCACAGGTTTCAACTTTTTAACCATTGCATGATTGTTTTTCAATGAGCAAGGCAATTGTTAGTGCAGTAAAATGATACACATTTTTTTTTGCAATACCGAAAAATACCCTTTCAGGATCAAGTTGTAAAACACGAAGAAACAGTTTTAAGTGTTGGAGTAACACTTTAAGTGGGTAGTAACACTGATAGACACCGTTTTGAAAACAGTATCAGTAACAGTATTTTTCTCGGTAGGACAAGTAGGCCTCGATAATCTTACATTTACACATACTACATTCATACCAAAACAGTTCATAGGAAGCCATGGTGTCGGGTATTTGGTGTTTTGAATTGTAGATTTGCCGAATCTAAAGAATGCAATTCAGCGCATGCGTTGGCGAAACTGCGGTGAATCCGTCCACCCATGGTGGATTATCTACGTACATACATACATACAAGACAAGACAAGCAGGCTTCGATAGCTCTGCGACGTAGTTCCACCTCCCCGTGGTGCAGAGTGGAAACGTGTCTGCAAGTCCGGCGTATTGCAGATGTACGGCCAAGAGAACTACACCAAACCCACTAGAGGCTGTCGACGGGTCTGCCAAACCCGCGCGGAAGAAGTGGTGCACCCGGGTACTTAGGTACCAGTACTTGGGTGTGTGCGTGGAGGTCTAACACGCTTTCGGGGGGTCATGGCCCTGATATGCGGACGTGACCGGAGGGAGAGCGATCGCCAACTCGTTTTGCGCTTCGGTGGGTATAGACCCGATTCGCAAAATGAGTAGATGCGCAAAGTGGTGGCCAATGGTGGGCCGATCACTTAGGGACGTGTTTACACGTCAGTGTCCGAGAGGCACATTCTGCCGGAGGTGTCAGGGTTCGACACGCGTTTCGGGAACTGTTGCACCTGAACCGCGAGTGTGACCTGATGAGGGCGTTCTATAGCTCGATCTGCGCTTCGGGTGGTCATGCGCCCGACTTGAAGATCGGGTAGTTGCGCTGAGTGGTGACTTAAGTCAACACTATTTGCGAGTTCGGAGGAGTCTGAGTCCTACATGTGGCTTAGGGGGCTTACCCCTCCTACCCACGTGTTTGAACAGAGAAAGTGTCGTCGACAACTCGCTTTGTGTTTCTGGATCTTGGACGGGATTCACAAAGCTAGTAGTTGCGCTGTGTGGGGACCTCATTCACACGATGAGATGTCGGGTCCTAACTCGTCAGAGGAGGGATTGCGCATCGAGTTTTGTTAGAATGAGGTATGCTGATTGAGGATTCGGAAACGAGTATTGCCTTGGAGCGCACTAGCGCGAAATGACCTCCCACTATTGAAGCAAAGTGTGTCAAACAGTTCGAGGTGGGATCAAAGGTCAGTGGCCCCAGGTGGACTTTATGGCGTAGGGGGTACAGTGTTCCTTAGCATTGTATCATGAGTCGTCCAATTGCACCCATGGACCCAGAGTAGCAAACTGGGGGGACGCGGTGGCTCGCCGTGCCTTGGAATGCAATCCGTAAATTGGATTTACCACCTGGGTTAACAACTAATAAAAAAAAAGCAGGCTTCGATAATCCATTATTTGGCCTACTTGAAGCGCATTTTAACGAGTAACCTCATGTGGACGACCATGCCAATGTCCTGAAAATGTCTGATCAAGCAGGTCATGGACTGCACTTTAACAATGAAAAAACAGTAGCGATTTCAGCACTGATTCGCATAAATTATATGTTATAACTAAAAAATCTAGAAAGGGAATCATGTTGAAAACTATATTTAAAATAAATAGCAATCAATTAAAAACGCAATAAGGTTTTCTTCGTTCTAGTTAAAGAGTCAGAATCGTAACTCAGAGACTATTTTTTATAGAGTTTAAATTTTAAACAGGCATTTTCAAAGGATTCGTAAACTGAAAAACAACAGTAATGAAACATTATTGGAACTAAATCATTTAGAATTTTACCTTCTGAGTTTAAGAGTTTAAATTTTAAACAGGCATTTTTAAAGTATTCGTAAAATGAAAAACAACAGTAATGAAACATTATTGGAACTAAATCATTTAAAATTTTACCTTCTGAAATTTGTTTGAACGATTTTCAAAATTATTCCAAACATTTAATCTGAATTTTCATTGGTAAATGCTTTTACTAATAAATATCCGGATTGCCTCCCTCACAGATAGATAGTTAAAGTCGCGTTTAGCTGTTTTCAAGAAAACAAGCTTCAGAACTTCAGTCTCCTGCAATTTTACATAGAATTTTTAAAGGGTTTTAGTTGTCATACAATCGAGAAAAGTTTTTTTTCTGAAATTTACAAAAAGTAAAGATTGCGAAGTTGAGAATAAATTTGGGGGTTTTATACCACATTCGAAAATTATCTTAGAAAAGCCAGATATTGCATCTTTTATTCGATATACTAAGAGCCTGTTAGGGAAACTTTTTGTTAAGTTGGTATAACCTTCAAATATGTTTCAAGTCCAAGTTTAAATCTTTGAGCTGTACCAAGATTGAAAAAAATTGTCATATCACAGTGCAAACTACATCTTTGAACTAGAATTTGGAAAAAAATACTATCCAAGGGAACTTGTTCCAAACCGTTATGCCGTAGTCGCTAGCATTTCTGACAATCGCTACAAGATCAAATATTGGTCATGGTACTTTTCCAGTAATTTGCTCATTGATGTAGCTGTAGCTCTAAACCTTTGATTGGTACGCAAGGATCTCTTCCCAGTACTGCAAAAGAGATTAATCTTGAACCAAAAAAGTACTCTGAAATTAGGAAGGTGTCTTAAAGTGAGTTCCGGTTTCAGTATAAAAAAAAGGCTACGTTATGTTTTGGTTCAGTCTTATGAAGTCCGAATACCATAAACATTTTCATATGGGTTTAAAAGGGTTACTTAGTGCTTTGGAATTTCAAATTTAAGTCAATTTTACATTTCGATTGAAAAAGTCTAAATTTCATTTAAAAATATTCTTACTGCAATTTGCCATTTTTAAACATCAATCACATGTGGATGCAAGGAAAGTTTCTTGCTATAGAGATCTATATCGTATTCATTTGGAAAGTTGACCAGTTTCCATATTTTACAGATAGCCGTTAGTCGATTCTCTGGAATTATCATTCGCTAGTCTAAATTTCCTTCCACATTTGGGAGTTGGTAGATTGTCAAATCGATCAGGCCGCCAATGCAACGTTACCGTGACACCATTGAAGTAGTAATGCATTTTAAATCACAGCAGCGAACAGACGCGTCCTCTGTAGAGTTACAAGCGAAAAAACACCCCGATAAGATAAGCCTCGACCAACATACAAATGTGTCGTCGTCGTCGCGTGGTTAATCTTGGAGTCAAGCCAATACGGACTTAGGACGACGCAGACAGAAAAAATCTGGGTCGCCCTCGATGAAAAATGATATCAACGAAAAACCGATCCGTACCGCCGCCGTTGCGTGCTTTTGCCTGCAGCTGCTACTCCTGGGGGAGCAGCATATACGGGAAGGACAACTTGTCGAGGCATTCGCGTCGCGATAAGCCAATTGCATTCATGCATATTCAATCCCGACGAGCGACGGAGCAGATTGAATGCAGCAAAACGCATCGTCGTGGTTGAGAGGTATGTTTAGCCAATAACACTGTCGTCGTCGTCCTACTGGTTTGTTGATGATTTTTTCTCTTTTGGTGATGTCCTTTTTGGTGTAGGTTTTTGAACGTCTCCAAGAATTTCAGACCCCGTGTGGGTATCCACCAACATACCTGGTGCGTTGGTTATGCTTTGAAATACTCATCAAGAGACATAATCGATGATTGTGGGTTTGTTCCAGCGAAAAGTGGGTGTCCTTCGATGTCTCCTGAAGCAAAAATTCAAATAACCAGGCAGCACAGAGAAGGGATAAAGTAATCAAGGTAACATTTTTTTTTTTTAGAAAAACAACAATAACGGGGGCACTTCTCGGGATTGTTATTACGCAAGAAAGAACATGCTTGAATAACATTATTTGTTGGTGGTTTTGCGGTTAGTTCCATTACAGAATGCTCGAATATATTTTAAAAAGAGTGTAATAAAGCCCATACGTTGGCGACACTGCGGTGAATCCGTGGACCCATGGTGGATTAGTTCTGCACAAATGATGTGCAAAAAAGTTATTATTCTATAGATGGATTAAAAATTCAAATGAGGCGAAGTTATCGATGTTGAAACTGAGCACCTTGGATAAATATATTTTCTTGCAGGTCTACCAAAATTTGCCGCCGACTGTTGCTTCGAGGATAGCGTTTATGTCTGCTAAGCCAGAGGTCATGAGATCGATTCTCGGTCACGTCATACATCCCAAGTAACAAGGATTTCACCAACTAGCGATTGAAAGTTTTATTATGGTTTGATTATGGCATTTTTTATGCAGTTAGTTTTATAACTATTTTAATATGGCCATGAACAATGCATAGATTCTTGATTTAACCATTTGTTTTCAGGTAGTTCTGAAAACTCTAATAAAGCTTTTGCTAAATATACTATTAAAGTTGTTTAGAAAGAGTTCTGTATACTCTATTAAAACTCCAATAAAACATAAATTAAGTAGTTTGCTCCAAGCTTTGCTTTGCATGGTTTATAAAGGCACGCAGTGCTTGATTTTAAAATCGTAATAAAATTAGGTGACAGTTCTCGATCAAGATGTCAAAACAGGACACGCTCAGACTGCACATATTTGAATTGAAATTCCTATTTGTACACATTTTTGGATAAGTCATGTGTGTTATTTTTTAGTTGAATAAAAAAATATTGAATTTTTTGAAATACTTCGAATCACCGAAAGTGGTATGAATATCTCAACAAGATGAGTATTGAGTGAGTGAAAGGGCCCAACTAGTAGGAGAAAAAATATATTGATCGACGCTAACATTAATTCAAGATGGTAGCTTCGGCTTTTCTTTGAAAGCTTCGAATGACTGAAAATCTCATAAAACATCCACTACATGGGTATTGGATGAAAGGGCTAAACGAATAGAATTCGAATTTCGTTGTCCGACACCAGCTTGAAGTCCAAGATGGTTTCAACCGCTCAACTTGAAAATGCTGTAAATGGCTGAAAACCGCATGAAACCTCCGCTCGTTGACTCCATCTCGAAATCTTTTCTTCTTAAACTTGTATATTACCGATAACAGCTTGAAACTCCCCATAATATGGGTATTGAGTGGAGTGACAGAACTAAACAAAAAGAAATCGAATTGGTGGCTTCCGCTTAAGTTTAAAATGCTGTAAATTACTGAAAATCAAGTTAAAGCCTATAAAGGCTATACAAGAAGAAGTCGAATTTGATATTCTGACGCTATCTTAAAATCCAAGATGGCGGCTTCGGCTTTTCTTTTCAAACCTGTATATCATTGATAATCGCTTGAAACACCCATAATATGGGTATAAGTGGAAATACGTACAATATGGGTCGGTTTTCATGCTATTTTCAGTGATTAACAGCATTTTAAAGTTCATCGGAAGCCGCCATCTTGGATTTTAAGATAGCGTCAGATAGCGAGATTCGACTTCTTCTAGTTAAGCCCTTTCACCTAATACCTACATTTATGGATTTTTAGTCATTTAAAGCATTTTGAAGTTCAACGGAAGCCGCCATCTTGGATTTCAAGATGGCTCCAGACAACGAAATTCGACTTCAACTTATGGTATCTTTCGACTGGACATTCACAACCAAACCCTTATTTATTTTTAATTAAAAAATCTGTACTCATTTACTGTACTAATGATTAACAACTCAGAAATGAGGAGCTCATCCTACACGTGTAATTGGTTGGTTTGCGAGAGAAACGACAAATTTTAGCTATTTATATGGCTTTCATAAAACCGTTATAAAACTTAACTGACGTTTTTCGCGATTTTTTTTTTATTTTTTTTCTCATTAGAATAAACATTTCATTAAAATTTCCTTATATGACGAGACGCATTTATTTTAAGGTACTATTTCATACACATTTTACCTAAAATCTCGACTTTCTGTAGAAAAGTAGCTCATAATGTGGTTATAACATTGCTTTTTTGTTATTAATTTTACCAGATCATTTCTCAATAATGCAATCATCATTCATCGACCAGCATGGTTGTTGGAAAAAATATTTAAGAAATACTCGGAGATCTCTAGGCATGGAAAGAAACAAAAATTGGTAAGATGTTTTATAAAAGCTTTATAAAAGCTTTGGTGATCATAATTTTACAGTATAATGCTTTTATTAAGGATTGAAAAAATTGCCATGATGGCGTTTCCAGAACAGAACCAAATAGCCAGAATTTAGCTTTATTAGAATTCTGGTGATGTATAGAATGTATATTTTATACCAAATTATGGAAAAGTTCGATTTGGCCCGGATGCCTGGATTTCATTGAAAAAGCCTGGTTTTTGCCCGGGTTTATTCACTTTGTTAGCCAAATCAAAAAAAAAAAAAAATAAATTTTTGTTTATTCATGCGTCCAGTCCGATATTTTTTGAGCAAGTTTTATGAAAAAAAATCATGAAAGATTTTCTGGACAAAAATCTGCTCATAAGTTTTGATGAAAATTTGTTTTTCAAGTTTTTTTCCTTGATTTTTGTTGAGTTATTTTTGGGTTTTGACCAAATTTGTCAAAAATTTTCCCGCATTTTTTGTCAACAATTTTGAAATCAAATGCTCGAATTTTGTCGTGTTTTAGATAGAATAGCCCGGATTTGCCCTACCCGTATACGTACTGAAAAAAATCTGGCAACCTTAGTATAGGTTTTTATGAAGATTAATGCTAGAGCTCTAACGAAGTTGTGATGACCAAAAGAAAATAAAATTACTTGGGATAGTACTCTTTCTGTGAGTTGATGATTTCAGCATTTAAAAAATGCGAACGATGTTTGAGCTGCCTTGAAAGATGTACGCTTTAGTGATAAGTAGAATTTAGATCTCTTCGAAGAAACATGAAGTTTTACTGAGATTCTATATGTGGGTGTTCGTTCAAAAAAAATTCGGATGGAAAAAAGACCAGGAAACCGAAATAAAGAGGGGCTACCGTTAGCTTCTTCAATGTTAGAAAAGCGTGTTTTTCAAATTGCTTATTGTCATCATAATACAGCAAAAAAAAGGAAAAGAATGCTAAATAGAGCTAGAATAGCAAAAAAGCAATATGCCCTCTAAAGAAATATTGTAATTTTTTTTTTAAAAAGGTACATAAAAGATTACAATGTCAAAACAAGCTCTCTCTAAAAAAAATTGAGAAAAAAAATGTGTTATCTGGAAGACAATGAAACTTTTACCGAATTCGACACAGGTTGACATTCTAGTTTACAATTTCTAACGTTGTTTAAATATAGGATATTCCTAATGATTCTTCATGGATAACTACATGGCATTTGAGTTTAAAAAATATAAATATAAGTGTGAGAAGGATACAAAAATTGTATTTACTGCTTGAAGAAGCACACTGTATTTTAAACATTGATCACAATAAATAAAGAGACTTGCTGAAAAAATCAATATAAAAAATTATTTCTGGATAGTTTTTTTTTAACTAAGGAATCTCTAATTGCATTGCATAAAAAATTATTTCTGGATAGTTTTTTTTAACTAAGGAATCTCTAATTGCCCGATTTTTATTATAATCAATTAACTTTAAGGTTGCCACAGATTGAGCGGTTTTATCCGGATTTGCCTGGATATTTAATACAAATTTTGGAAACAGTCCGGCCCAGCCCGGTTGCCCGGATTTCATTGAAAAATGCCCTGAATTTGCCCGGATTTATTCACTTTATTTGGCAAAGCAAACAATAAAAATAACGAACGCCTACAAAACGAAATTTTTCAAGCAAGTTCTTTAAAAATAACTATGAAAGGTTTTATGGAAGTCTAAAATAGGATTCAAAATCCGTCGATAAGTTTTGATGAAAAAAAATGTTTAAAAAAAAAAAATTTTTTTTCTTTTTTGTTGAGAAATTTATGGATTTTGAGAAAATTTGCCCGGATATTGCCCTGATTTATAGTGGTCACTTTTAAAATAAAATGCCCGGATTTTGCCAGGTTTTTATATAAAATTGCCCGGTTTTTCCGGCCCGAATACGTGTTGAAAAAATTCTGACAACCTTACTTTAATTCTTATTTCGTTTAACGGCGGAACCAGGAAGAAGAAAAATTTATATAAATTTTATTTTATTGAAAGGCACTAGCTTATAATCGATAAACGATGTTACAGTCAAAAATGACACTTAAGGTTACGATGTTTCAAACTGAGTTTCTGATTTTTTTTTTTTCAAAAACATAACTTTTACCGTTAAAAAACAGGTGTCCACTTTTTTCGTGAACACTCCTTAGTTGCATAACTTTGTACAAAATTGACCAACGATCACGACTTATGGCAAGTCATCAGATTTCTCATATTTTTGCCAAATTGGTACTTAATCCGGCGTTTTTCTTGTTCTCCTTCTTTTGATTATAAGATGTCCTACTTTTTTTTAGTTTATTTTTTTTTCTGGTAAGCCTAGGCACGCGAGAGTTTGTGGCTGCAAAACAAATAGTATGAGAGAGTTTCCTTCCAAGTTACCTCTATGAAAAAAGAGACTCAAATACAAATTTCATACTAAGTCTAAATTGTTTATGAAATATTGCCGTGAAAATAATGAGGATCGATGTAAAAAATAGGGCATTAGATGTTGAAAAGATTTTGAGGAACGGTGATCCGAAATAGAGTACCGATTTTAGGTTATTGTCTGAGCCATTTCTTCTGATATTTGACTTTTTTGAGAAATTAAAGTAGCTTGATGAGAAAGTATGCACATGGTGGTTTCGTGAGACTGCCAAAAAATCGTTTGTGTTCTCTCAACACAGAAACATTTCTTGAAAGTGGGTTTTCTGCTTGAAAGCACTTATGGATGTCATGCTCCATATTTTTTTTATTTAATAGGTACAACTTAAGGGGGGGGGTAGGGTCTAACACTTTTAAAAAATCGATTTTTTATTTTTTTATTTTCTTATTGTAAAACATTTCAAGAATGTTGTGTCAAATTTTCAAGTCAATCGAAGCAAAACTGTAGAAATTATAGGCATTTATCTCCTCCTATCTAATACTGCAAGAAAGCAAGAGCAGAAAATTCAAACGCGTTTTTCTCGAAAGCACATTTTTAAAGCCCGTGGACATCGTCATTTGAAAACTACTAATCCGATTCTTTTCAAATTTGGAACATATTTTCTACATATAAAATACTAGACCCCAACGTTTTTCTTTTTTGTTTTTTACTTTAGGGAGATTTTACAGGTGAAAAATTGCGAATTTTTTCGTGAAAAATCGTAGTTTTTACTTCAAAGAGCCATAAATTTTTTTTTAAGTTAAATAAAAACGTTGGGGTCCAGAAAAACATCTATTAAAAATATTTTGCTCTGATTTTTTGACTTCAGATGATTCTGTGCTGAGATACAGTGTCCACCGCAAATCCTGTTTTCTAAAAGGCATCCTCGAACGTGCTCCGTCACCGGCTTATTTTTCAATATTTTTCTACGAAAAAAATACTAAATGTTCTTTTAACAATGCTTTGTATAATGCAAAAAAATGAATACATTAGTTTGAACGATAGCTCTAGAAAAAAATCGTGAAAATGGTGTTTTTTTTATACCCGTTAAACCCTACCCTCCCCCCCCCCCCCCCCTTAAGATTCTCGAAAAATAAAAAACAAACAATTGACAAAAAAGTACAAGAAACTCTTACGAAATTATTTCGATTAACTTATCCTGAAATCGTGGTTTCCGTTCGTCCGTCTTTTTTTTTCGCAAATTCGTCTGATTAGATTACCTGGAAAGAAAAAGAGGAAACGTTAAATGTAAATGATGCAATTTTTTGGTCCATATAACAAGTTGATTTTGAATGATGAAATATTCAATCACTTTTATGTGCAATTTTTTCTTATGTTGTTTGTTGCTCCTTTCAATTTATTTTTGAACCATGAAAAACCAAACAAGCGAGCCAACGAAAGAAAAGCCTGCTCTCGGTCAGTTGCGGCCACAGAGGGCGAGTAGGTTTGTTTGTGCCTTTTTTGCCCTTTCGATCTTTCCCCGATGCCTACAATCATCTCCTCTTCCTGGCGAGGGTTCGACGATGCGAAAATAAATAAACACACAACCCCCAAGGTTCCACCGCGCAAAAAGAAGGCAACCTGACCAGTTGGGGTCTGCTCTTCGAATCGCGCCAAGAAAATTGGCTCACCTTGAAGTTCCCCCCCATCTTTTTTCCACCATTGCACAGGTGGTCTCTCTCTTCAATCGGCAAAAGTAGTAGAAGTAGCCTCAACCCAATTTTATTTTTCATTTTTTTTTCGCCTCCTCAACACCCTTCGGGTGATGATGGTGGGAGTAATCCGTGAACATTAAAGGACACCAACTTGTGGTTGGACCTTTGCCGGTTTGGTTCTTGCTTCCAGTCCAGTCCAGTCCGGCCAATGTTCCATGACGGCAAGGATACAGCTGCCCACCACACCTGATCCATCCTACATCCCACATCCAATAATCCCTCTCGGGTCTACGGTTTTTTTTTCGAATCTGAATGAAACTTTACCTGGAAAGTTGTGAACCTACATTCTTACCGTGAGTAGGTACTCGATGATGGATCGCTTTCAATTTTCTGCTAACCGAAGAGGGCTTCCCCTGGACCCCCAATTAGCCTTGGTCCGGTCCGGTCTGGACAGAATATCGAAAAAAAAGTGGCCACGATGTTTGCCTTTCACAAATTTTTCTGGTCCCTCAGCCTATCAAGTGGGATCCCGTACATACGAAGGGACTAGGATAACAAAATACGTCCAGGGTCAGCAGACGGACCCTCATCATACCAACATAAATCGAACTGCCCCGCGAAAGTCAGTGGACCGGAGTACCACAATCTTTTTTACACTTAGATTGCTGCTCTAAGTGCTTCGAGGGAGACGATGTGGGATTGAAGTGGGATTTTTTATACTATTCCAAATTGAATCTTTGAGTAAAGCTCAAATTTTGGAATTTTTCAGAATTTTGTGCATTCAAATAGGAAACTTATTTAAAAAAAAAGCATAATTAATATTAAGGTCTTTGTTCAGTTTGTGGGCAGATGCTTTCAAACAACTTCACTTTAGGGAAAATCTTCCGATTGAAACTCGGAAAATTAATTCACGATGTCTGAGTTCAAAAGTTGAATTTTTCAAGATACCAATATTTTGACCCATCAAAAACATCAAAAGCTTTTAATTTAGCACTTTCTTGTTTCTATTATTTGAGGGTTGATTCAGCGGAATATTCGTAACTTTTGGAATTGAATTTTAACAAATGGAATAGGAATAGAGGTTTTAGAATTTTCGAATGTTCTTCTGTGGAGTACGAATTTTTCAATCGGACACAATCAGTACAAGTTAACGACCTTAACTTAAGTCGTAGCCCTCCAATTATTATCCTGAAAATTACTTCTCCCTGCCAGGGCAAGATTGACGCTCTGCCCCGAATTCACTGGATGTACTACAGAATGCGGGTTCAAATTCAGCACAGTGTAGTCAGTAAATATATCGAAAATTTCCAAATATTTTTTTTCAAATTCTTTAACTTCTCTGACACTCTAACCTTTCCTAGTGGACTTATTTCCAAACTTATAAACTAAGAAGAACACAATCTACTTGAAATTTTGAATTAAGAAACAGATTTATAAATAAATTAAAATGTGGTTGAAGATTGCCTCGGAAAAAAATTAAAACATAGGAAAATAAGGCCGGAGTTCCTTGACACAGTTGACAGTAACAGAAAAAATAGCAAACAACAAGTGATGAAAACAAATTTAACGCTAATTTAAAAAAATATCAATAAATTGGAGAAAAAAAAATTGTACCTCTCTGAAAATTGAATTCAGCTGATCGACTTTGATATCAACTCAATCGTTATTAAGGTTATATAATAGAAGAAAACAAATATTTGGAAAACAAAAATACAAAACACATATTTTACTGCGTTTCATTTTATGGCTTGGCTATCATGATTTTAATTTTTAACTGCTTCTGCTCTCTGAAGCTTCTGTAAATATTTGTTTTTGCATTGAAGCTCATTTTTTATTCTGATAACCCTGAAAACGCTGAAATCTGAGTTCTGAATTATGAGTTCAAAGTTATGAGGGATGAGAGATGAGAGATTATACATGAGAGAAAAGAGATGAGAAATGAACAATGAGATATGAGAGATGAGAGATCAGATATGAGAGATGTGAGATAAGAGATGAATGATCAGAGATAGATTAGAGATGAGATATGAGAGATAAGAGATTAGAGATAAGAGATTAGACAGATTACAGATTAGAGATTAGAGAAAAGAGATTTGAGATTAAAGATTAGAGATCAGAGATAAGAGATGAGAGATGAGGGTGAGAGATGAGAGATGTGAAATCAGAGATGAGAGATGAGAAATGAGAGATGAGATTAAAGATTAGAGATCAGAGATAACAGATGAGAGATGAGGGTGAGAGATGAGAGATGAGAAATGAGAGATCAGATATGAGAGATGTGAGATAAGAGATGAGTGATCAGAATTTAGAGATGTGAGATGAGATATGAAAGATATGAGAGATAAGAGATACAAGATAAGAGATAAGATATAAGAGATAAGAGATAAGAGATAAGTGATAAGAGATAAGTGATAAGTGATAAGTGATAAGAGATAAGAGATAAGAGATAAGAGATAAGAGATAAGAGATAAGAGATAAGAGATAAGAGATAAGAGATAAGAGATAAGAGATAAGAGATAAGAGATAAGAGATAAGAGATAAGAGATAAGAGATAAGAGATAAGAGATAAGAGATAAGAGATAAGAGATAAGAGATAAGAGATAAGAGATAAGAGATAAGAGATAAGAGATAAGAGATAAGAGATAAGAGATAAGAGATAAGAGATAAGAGATAAGAGATAAGAGATAAGAGATAAGAGATAAGAGATAAGAGATAAGAGATAAGAGATAAGAGATAAGATATAAGATATAAGAGATAAGAGATAAGAGATAAGAGATAAGAGATAAGAGATAAGAGATAAGAGATAAGAGATAAGAGATAAGAGATAAGAGATAAGAGATAAGAGATAAGAGATAAGAGATAAGAAATAAGAAATAAGAGATAAGAGATAAGAGGTAAGAGATAAGAGATAAGAGATAAAAGATAAGAGATAAGAGATAAGAGATAAGATATAAGAGATAGGAGATAAGAGATAAGAGATTAGAGATTTCTGATAAGAGATTACAGAGAGATTATAGATCAGAGATTAGAGATAAGAGATTAGAAATTAAAGATTAGAGATGAGAGATGAGAGATGCGAGATAAGATATGTGAGATATGAGATTAGATGAGAGATGAGCGATGAGAAATAAGAGATGAGAGATGAGAAATAAGAGATGAGAGATGAGAAATAAGAGATGAGAAATAAGAGATGAGACATGCGAGATGAAAGATGAGAGTTGGAAGGTTAGAGATAAGAGATAAGAGATTAGAGATTGGAGATTAGATATTAGAGATGAGAGATGGGAGATGAGAGATGAGAGATGGGAGATGAGAGATGAGGGATGAGAGATGAGACATAAGAGATGAGACATAAGAGATAAGAAATGGAAGATAAGAGATTAAGTGTGATGGATTTTTCATAGATGATGGATGGGAAACGTTAGACTAAAAGTTAAAGTAACGCAAGTATGAGTAATTCGGAGTTGGCTATGAATTATGGAGTATTCAGAAAGAATTGAGTCTGAGTTTTTAATTTTCCCTTTTGAAAATTTTCATGTGTGCCGTAAGTTTCTAGAAAACTAACCAGCTATCTTCCCTCGGGCAAAATGTATCCTCGAATCCGTGTCGAACGTGACCATGTACTGCCACAGTTTATGGCCGCCCCGACGTGTTTCCAGCAAAAAGTTTATGAGTTTGATGCACCGGCTTCGGCAGGAAAAAAAAGTTTAACCAGGGAAAACATATGACGTGCGCATTCGCGCAACTAGTGAATTTTAGGTTTGTAACCAAGTCGTCTCCCCTCGCACGATAACTGGGTGCGAAGTGAATATCTGCATATGACAACACGATATTTCTCTCACCCGATCGTGAACCAGCCGGGTAAACAAAAGTATCCGGTCGTTGAAAAAGGAGCTGAAGGTGCCCGGAGTACGCGAGGGTGTGACCGGTGAACTGGTTACCGGTATACCAAACCGATGTCGGTTCATCGGTTTCAGCCGCTAATTGAAACCACATGATTTGGAGCATGAGATACCTACCTTCCTTGTGTTGGCGCTTGTTTGTTTGAGATTAGGTTAGAAATTTTCACATTTGCTTCTCTTATTAACACTGTGTTCCAATTAAGGAATAGCTCATGAGGAACTATGAAAAGACTCAAAGTAATAGCTGGATTCATTTCGGGAAAATCAACAGCTACGTTTTCCAAACAACGAGGAACTACCGATGATGGGGGTAATCAATCGAAACTATCAAATAACACCTCTCATCTAAATGGTAATCTTAAATTCACAACCACGGAAACCGCCATTCTTCCCGCCAAAAGTGTTCATACGGTACGGTTTTCTGTGAGGTTGTGAGACACCCACCCACAAGCCAGCCTCCATTCACACTTTGTTCGTGGTTCAGACTATGAATGTGGTTCCTAGAAAGCAATCAAACTCTTTCCGCCGTAGCCCGATTCAAAGAGCAGCCAGCTGGTGGTTTACGCGAACTCCTCCTGACTAAGGCTCAGAGGCCCACAGTAAGTGCCAATTTTCCTCTTGGGCAGTTTTCGCAAACACCCACTGCCAAGCCAGTGATCCGCGATTTAACGATTTCACCTCCCCCGGTTTCCGTATCTCCGGTCGGTTGAGAGTCAGACCCTAAGGGAGGTGGGTGGGTGGATTTGAGCCACAGCATAAAATGTGTGCCATCCTACGCGAATGAAACCGTCTTAATCGACTGTGGAAAAGCTCCCACTCGGCGTCTCGCCATTGATTCGCGAAGTGCAACAAGTTTTCCGCCTTTTCTTAAAAAGAAGCGGGGCGGAAAAGCAGGGGACGGGACACATTTATGCTCGGTTCGTCGCTCGATGATCCTCATCATCCGGAGCCAGTTCAGCAGTTCGGTTGGAAGGAGTTCAAATTTGCCATATCAACTGCCAGGGAACCACCCACGCACGCAGCAATTACGGGTTGGCAAATCGGGGACCAGCTTTTCCGAAGGCTTGAACGGTAACGCCCCCGTTCGAGGGGTCGACTAACTTTTTAAAACAGAGCAAACGACATGTGAAATATTTAATTAATTACCAGTTCCTTGTTTAATTAACTTAGGCTTTAATTATGATTTTTATGTTTTTATGATAATTATGTTTTTATTTATGTTTGTGAAATTTAAGAGGCTAAGGAGTGTATTTGAAAAAAACTCAACACTTTGTTTTATAAGAAACTACCAAATGCATGGATGGAAATTGATGAAATTTTCAGTGAAGCTGCCTGGTATTGTAATGTGTACATGTGCAAATTTTTATGAAGTTCTGTCAAGTGATTTTCAAGATAGCGTCCAATGAAGAAGTTTTTCGACTTTAATTTTAGGGCATCACGAGCGCCATCTTTTATGTATACTATGAACCAATCTTTTTTTGCAAATCAAGGCAATTTTTGATAACGTTTTCTGTTTCCTGAAGCTAGTCGCTCAATATTTCCAAATTGGTAGAAGTTGTGATCAAATAAGCCGATTGCCCTCCTTCGACACAAAATGAACATACTTGCATTTTTGGAGCTTTGCTGGCAAAATGGTCGCATTTGGAAACAGTCTTCTCTGTATATTTATCGATTCATCGTGACAATCGTTATGAAACGATGACTGATTTGCAGCTTCCACAGATCGTCAGTTTCCTCAAATACTAGACATTATTTTTTTATCTTTTCTTGCTGGTCTCCGGAACATTCAGGCGAAACTTGTTACGAAAAGTTTCAGGCTGGAAACCTACTATGTGCCCGCTAAAGGGGTCTTTACGAAATTTTCCAAAATATTTCCATGCTAGCGATCCAAATATTTTGCGCACGATTTGACCACCGTATTTTGTTAGTTTGACCAGAGCACAGTGATAAAAAATGTGAAAAACGTGATCTTTGCTTATAACTTTTTTGTTTTAAATTTGATCTTCTTGATGGCTTTGAAGAAGTTTTACTGTAGAATGAGCTTTATAAGAAAATTTTCATTTATGAAACATTTCTTTCCTGTTTCTAAATCATTCATACTTTCAGTTACAGTGTAAAATATTAAAATTCACCTTCATAACTTTTATCATAACTTTTATCTGATAATTCAAAAATCTTCTAAACATTCTACGTTGTTTAAACAAACAAAATACATATTTTTGTTGAACAAAATTTTCAATTTCGTCGAAGTTATGTATGACCAAATAAGCCGATTTCTCTCCTTCGGCTCAAAATCAACATATTTGACATTTTAGCACTCCACCGCAGTTTTCGTATCATGGCACAATTCCAGATTCAACCAAAACAGAGAATCAACTTTGTTAGACCGCATTTGAAGGCAGTACTAAAGTACAAGTACTAAAGCTATGATCATTTAGTATCCGGACACTTTATTTCGATGATAGCTACGTTACTAGAGCTTGGATATGCATAGTAGTAGCATATGCATTTTTAGTAGCGTTGTGTTGGTTGTGAAATGGTAAAAATAATTTTGCACAATCGCCTCGAAAATTTTTCATTGTCGACTTGAAAACCAATGAACTTTTGATTTTTTCTATTTTTTTTTTTGGCCCAAATTGTTAAGAAGTATAAGGAGCCACTCTAGGATGCTCACGAAGTTCAAACCAAGCATCGGAGTGGGACCCTTGATCTCAAATATGGGTGAAAAGACTAAGGTTATTGAAAATAATTGAAAATAGACCCCTTAACTATGCAGTAAATCCGTTTCCGGCAGCCAAAAAGTGTTGCCTGACTAGTAGACATGAAGTCAGGCGCGGTCCTAGCGCTGGCTCTTGGGGGGGGTGATTTTCCTATTTTCAAAAATCAGTCAATATAAAGGAACGTTAATATCTAGTGAAAAAAACAATTATTTGAGTGAGCGGAAGGGGCGGGGATGGATTGGGGGGGGGGGGGGGAGTTATGGTTGCAAATTAGTCTACAATATAAGCTGCGCACTGTTCCTTTTTCCCTCATGAATTTCACTGAACAACATGTATTTGATAAAGTATGAAACAAGAGATGAACAATGAAAACTTTATCAATTTACTCATTTCAATATTCGTCTACACAACTTACACATCCTTTTATTTAACAACCAGCGAATCTATAATATCCACCGCGAAAATATGTTGCTATTTTTTTTTAATTTGTAGGTATATCTGGTGTTTGAAAATTGTCACTTCAAGAGCTCTGTAAAGATTTTCTTGTTATGAATGTAATTTTTTCAATGAAAATAATGCACACGTTGTTGAGAGATGAAAATGTAGAAAAAAAAACATTCAAGCTACCTTCATTTTTTTCCTGAGCTTCTAAATATTGACGATTTCATATTTTATAATTTTTCGGAAGTATTTTATTTTTCGCCAATAAGGCCGAAAAACTAATTAACAAGCATGACTAACGGGCATTAAATTCTTAATTGGGGTATCTACTGAATCGTGATTTGGAAATTTAGTATTATTATTTTCAAATTTGGAAACACAATATACAAAATAAACACTTTCAATACAAATTTAGTAGAATAAACCGATTATGAAAACACATTATAAAAAAAAGTGATTAATCTTTTTAATTGTTCATGTAGGTACATAGTACATACCTTCACATAATTCCTCATTTGGTAATAATTTTCTACTATAAAAAAAATGATGAAACGAAGGGTTTATTCCGAATGTTATACTTTTTTTTTAGTGAAGAGTCTCAATTATTTGCAATTGAAATGGCCAAGCTTTCGAATTCAGAATATCAAACATTAAGCTAAATTTTAATTTAAAATTTCAATATTATTGTGTAGATAAGCTGAAAGCACTAAAAGATCTTCTGACTGTTTAGCATGATAGATTTCCTTGCTGCCGAAAAAATAGTGGAATGATAAGGTGATAGTTTTAATTGACAAGGGAAAAATTAAGCGCATGCAAACTGATTTTGGAAGATTTTTTTGTCTCAAACTCGATTTTTTTGTCAGATTTTTTTTCTGCCTTCTTATTCTCTGGCATTCATTAATTTTAAAACATAGCAGTAGACCTACATGAACAACAAAAAATATTTAAAATCTTTTCATTATCCATTATTCATTCAACAATACAGATTAGAGGGAAGAATGCCAAAAAGTAACAAATAACCGAAAAAAATTATACATATTTCGTCTAGATAATCATCTTATTTTACAAAATAGGGACAGATACTTACATCTATTATTTTTTCTCATGGTAAATTACTCACAGTCTTCATTAAAATTAATCATTAAGTTAAAATCTTTTTTTCTAAATCTTTTTGATATTTTACACTTTTGCTAAAAAAAAATATGGGATTTGTTTCCTTGCGTTATAGTTTTGAATGCAGATTTTGGGTTCTGGAGATGAATTTGAATCTCTATCGCCAAAACCAATACCTTCATATTGAAACAGATTTTATAAATACATTTTTGTTTCTTTTTGGCTCTAAAAACTCATAGGGAACGCACGTGAGTGATAACACGTGATCTCTTTTTTCGATTTATTGTTGCTGAAATTTCTTGAGAAAATTTTTTAAAATTTAAACTTTTATTACGAATATTTTATATTCAATTTCTGTTTGAGAGTACTTGAATTTTTTTCATGGTCATCCATAATATGAATGTTTGATGTGAAACATTTCAAACAGAATTCAATAAAATCAGGCGGGGATGGATTGGAGGGGGGGGGGGGGGGGAGTTATGGTTGCAAATTAGTCTACAATATAAGCTGCGCACTGTTCCTTTTTCCCTCATGAATTTCACTGAACAACATGTATTTGAAAAAGTATGAAACAAGAGATGAACAATGAAAACTTTATCAATTTACTCATTTCAATATTCGTCTACACAATTTACACATCCTTTTATTTAACAACCAGCGAATCTATAATATCCACCGCGAAAATATGTTGCTTTTTTTTTTTAATTTGTAGGTATATCTGGTGTTTGAAAATTGTCACTTCAAGAGCTCTGTAAAGATTTTCTTGTTATGAATGTAATTTTTTCAATGAAAATAATGCACACGTTGTTGAGAGATGAAAATGTAGAAAAAAAAAACATTCAAGCTACCTTCATTTTTTTCCTGAGCTTCTAAATATTGACGATTTCATATTTTATAATTTTTCGGAAGTATTTTATTTTTCGCCAATAAGGCCGAAAAACTAATTAACAAGCATGACTAACGGGCATTAAATTCTTAATTGGGGTATCTACTGAATCGTGATTTGGAAATTTAGTATTATTATTTTCAAATTTGGAAACACAATATATAAAATAAACACTTTCAATACAAATTTAGTAGAATAAACCGATTATGAAAACACATTATAAAAAAAAGTGATTAATCTTTTTAATTGTTCATGTAGGTACATAGTACATACCTTCACATAATTCCTCATTTGGTAATAATTTTCTACTATAAAAAAAAATGATGAAACGAAGGGTTTATTCCGAATGTTATACTTTTTTTTTAGTGAAGAGTCTCAATTATTTGCAATTGAAATGGCCAAGCTTTCGAATTCAGAATATCAAACATTAAGCTAAATTTTAATTTAAAATTTCAATATTATTGTGTAGATAAGCTGAAAGCACTAAAAGATCTTCTGACTGTTTAGCATGATAGATTTCCTTGCTGCCGAAAAAATAGTGGAATGATAAGGTGATAGTTTTAATTGACAAGGGAAAAATTAAGCGCATGCAAACTGATTTTGGAAGATTTTTTTGTCTCAAACTCGATTTTTTTGTCAGATTTTTTTTCTGCCTTCTTATTCTCTGGCATTCATTAATTTTAAAACATAGCAGTAGACCTACATGAACAACAAAAAATATTTAAAATCTTTTCATTATCCATTATTCATTCAACAATACAGATTAGAGGGAAGAATGCCAAAAAGTAACAAATAACCGAAAAAAATTATACATATTTCGTCTAGATAATCATCTTATTTTACAAAATAGGGACAGATACTTACATCTATTATTTTTTCTCATGGTAAATTACTCACAGTCTTCATTAAAATTAATCATTAAGTTAAAATCTTTTTTTCTAAATCTTTTTGATATTTTACACTTTTGCTAAAAAAAAATATGGGATTTGTTTCCTTGCGTTATAGTTTTGAATGCAGATTTTGGGTTCTGGAGATGAATTTGAATCTCTATCGCCAAAACCAATACCTTCATATTGAAACAGATTTTATAAATACATTTTTGTTTCTTTTTGGCTCTAAAAACTCATAGGGAACGCACGTGAGTGATAACACGTGATCTCTTTTTTCGATTTATTGTTGCTGAAATTTCTTGAGAAAATTTTTTAAAATTTAAACTTTTATTACGAATATTTTATATTCAATTTCTGTTTGAGAGTACTTGAATTTTTTTCATGGTCATCCATAATATGAATGTTTGATGTGAAACATTTCAAACAGAATTCAATAAAATCAGATCTGAAATTTAAATTTTTGTTTTTTAATTTCATAATGTAGGTTAATCATTTTTAGTTTATAATTCATACTTCAATGGTGGAAAATTGAGGGTGGAAAAAATCGCCAAAGAGAATCTTTACTGTGATTCAGAATCGGAATTCTTATTTTGCAATAAGTCTAGAATTCCTTGTAAACACTAGTGAAAATAGCACTACTTTAGATTTTAAAATGAGGTTAGCATTAGACATCTGATACGACCTTATAAAGATTAAAAATTCTCAATAAACCAGCTGTAAACAAAAGAAAAAAAACTAAATTTTAAATTCAAATTTGTATTTTAATTTCAGATATGTATTAGCTTTTTATTCTTTAAGTGAAGTTTTATTAGAATGATTTTTCCTGATTCTGAATTGATATTTTTTTTAAAAAATATTTTGAAATACAAAAAAAAAACTAATGGAAAGCTTTTCGCTGCTCAAAACTTCATCAAAAATGAATTTAATGCGGCATCAATACTTGTTGTTTATTACGATTGAATTTGAAATATTGGTGACTAAAAGACAAAAAGAAAGATTAGAAAGTTAGATGGTCGTTTCTTAAACCCCTACTGGAAAACTGATCACTCCGATGGATAATTAGACTTAAATTCAAATTTTTTACAGTAAAGGTAATTTAACAATTAAGGCCAATGGTTTTTTTTTACTTCTTCGAACGACTAAGATCTGTTAATCCATTAAACATGGTAGAAATTTCTAAAAATAAAGAAAATTGACTATCACATGATTCCGTACGTTTATAGTTTAATGATTTTTTTCTATAGTTTTCTTCTAAATCTGAGCAAATAAAAAAGAAACTGTATATTGAAGGCAATAAATGTATGATGACAACAGAACAAATATTTCAATTATTTCAGTGTTATAATCATATTCACCCTCCTATATGACTTTTTCAAATTTGTTATTTCATTAAAATTCAAAACAAAATCAAGAATTTAGAAGCTTCGAATTCGAAGCAAATATAAAATTTATTACGATTTGCTCGTGTTAATTTAGGCATATGAGGGAAATTAGTGACAATTTTAAAAAAGTTGTCCCTACATTTCATTAAAAGCACATTCAAAATCAACACTCAACAACATACTTTTGTTGAGTTACATATCAACAAAAGTTATTTGGTATAATTTAGTCCAGGGAATCACAAGTTACAGCTGCTTGAGTTTGGTGAACCGACTTTTCCCAATATTCAGCCTTTCAAGTGATAAATAAACTTTTTTGTTAAATAATCACCCCCACGGAGTGGAAAATTTTGAAAATTTAAAAACACATCAACTAAGAAAAGTTCCAACTTTTTATAAACATTCGAGCTTTTTCGGGTATTTTATAACGGTTTTTTGCCGCTTGGGGGGGGTGATCACCCCGATCACCCCCCCCCATAGGACCGCGCATGCATGAAGTAAATAACTAATAATGAGCAGTTTCATAGATCACAATCTGTGTAACTGATTTTTACGCAATGTGACAGATGTGCTCTGGTGAACAAAGAAATTTCTGTTGAAACCGAATTTAAAAGATCAAATTCTTCGAGATGCCTACTCATGAAAAAGTTCGAACCAGATTCCAATTGGTTTTTTCAGGTGAATTTGAGTAAAATATTATGATTTTGAAAAGGTTTTGCTTCTGTGGTAAAAATAATAGATCAATACATGACTGAAAAAAGTGTGCAACGATAAAAAAGGGATCTCACAATAAAGTAAGAGTATTTCTTGTAATCAACGATAAATTATTCTTTTTAAATATTTTTACATTAAATATCATATTAACACCTTCTTTTACTCCATAGAAATTTTTTCGATCAAATGAATAGTTTTTAAAGTACACACGTTTGTAGCTGTCCGGATTCTAAATGATCATAGCTTTAGAAATCAAATTTCCCATTTTTTTCTCTCCGCAACATCCTGGCGAGCCTTGTTAACCAAAGGATTCTGGCTGGAAACCTGCAAGGTGTCCGCTAAAGAGTTCGTTTTGTCTGTGCATTTCGAAGTTTTCCAAAATATTTCCGCGCTAGCTGTCCAAAATTTTTGCGCACGATTTGACCACCGTATGTTTGTTAATTTTACCAGTGGGCAGCTTTTTTACCAAAAGAAATGAAGTTAGGCCTGTTTATTCAGGCTCAGTTCAGCTAAACCAGTAAGAAGAAATTATGTATTTTATCACTTCTCCTATTGCGTTTCAGATTTTATTTTAGTTTTATGAGATCTGACTCCTGGTTCTATATTTTCGATTATTAGTTTTAAGCAAGGTTGCCGATAAAAATTCGGTGACTCCACTCGATGATGCTTGCCGAATGTATCTCAATTCAAATAAAAAACAATCGAAATTTTCAAACTTTGCATTCAACTTTGTATCGAAAATCGCAGTCATATAATTTTCATGAATTTAAAAAAAATTATTATTTTCAAAATGTGATCAAAATTTAATAATTTTGTGAAATCTGTGAAAAATTTTAAAATTCTGTAATCTGTGTCAATGATAATGTGTGGAAAATTTGTTTAAAATTCTGTAATACTATTGATTTTTCTGTGATTTCGGCAACCTTGGTTCTAAGTTCTGTTTTTTTTAATTCTGTATTCTCTTCTCAGTGTGAATCCTAAATTCTTGGTTTGCATTTTCGGATTTTAACTGCATACTTATGTGAAACAAGTTCTGGATTCTGTAACAAGTTCTGACTTTCGATGTCTGGTTTTCACGTTTTAGGATTTGACTTCAGAGTTTAATGTTTAAAATTCAATGTCTGTAGTTGGGAGTCCTGAGCAAGGTTACCGAAATCACAGAAAAATCTATAATTTAACAGAATTTTGAGCAAATTTTTATCACAGATTCTTTGTCACCGAACACAGAATTTTGAAAATATTCATAGATTTTTGAAATTTTGGTACGTATTTCCAAATTTATAATTTTTTCGTCAACTTAAATTTTATTTTGTTTGGAAAAACATGATATGATTGGTAAATTTTATTGTTTTTCCCCAAGTAAAATGTTAAAATAGCTCAATTTTTCATGACTTTAAAAAAAATGCTATTCTCATCACAGAAAACCATTAACGAATTGGTGAGTAAAATCACAGAACGACAGATTTTTTTTTTGCAAAAACACATTTTTTCCGGCAACCTTGGTTGGGTCGAGAGTTCTTAGCTCTGCGTTTTAAGTTCGGATTTCTAATATATGGTTTTCGAGCTTTCTATTTTCCGTGTTCTAACGTCTGAGTTCTGGTTTCGAAGTTTTGAGCTCTGAGTACTTAGTGCTCAACTCTTTGCATATTCGAAGCACTATGTTCTTTGTAAGGCGTACTGAATTTCAAGGTCTGAGATCTAAGTGCCCAAAGTTCAAGGTTCTGAGTTCACAGTTTTAGGTTGTTATAGGTTCTGAGTTCTAAAGTTGTAGTTCTAAGTTCTAAGTTCTACGTTTTAAGTTCTGAGAATTAATTCTTACTTCTAAACACTGAGCTAAGGTCGGACATTGTCCTGTAAAATTTAATTAGAGATGCTTTTTCCGTTTGTGTCGTGTGTTATTTGTGTAGTGAAAATTTCTTTCGTTGGCACAACCCACTAACATGTATGTGTTCTAGATTCTGAGTGCTGAGTGCTGAGCGCTAAGTTTAGAGTTTTAAGTTATGATTTCTCAGTTCCTAGCTCTGAGTTTTAAAATCTGATTTCTAAATTATGAGATCAGAGTTCCATCGCTGAGTTCTGATTTCTGAGTTCTGAGTTCAGCTTACAGTAGTAGTTCTGATTTCGTATTTCTGATTGCCTAGTTCTGGTTTCTGAATTCTGTGTACTAAGCTCTGAGATCTGAGTTCTAGGTTCTTACTTCTGATTTTTAACTTTTGAGCACTCAATTTGTTTTATTTTCACTTTATTCAGTACTGAGTTCTTAGTTCCAATTTCTAAGCTCTAAAGTTTTTTTTCCTTAGTTTCGAATATTGAACTCTCATAACAAAGTTGATGATTTTTTTATTATCTGATAATTTGCGCCGAGGGTGTTTAGATCTTCCCCGAATTGGAAAATTTGGTTCATTTTTACGAATTAAAAACACATGTAGTTTATTATGTTTCTACCATTTTTATTTTTCGAGATAGATTCGCTTAGATTTTTTTTCGTAAACAAAATAAAATCATATTTCAAAGCTACATAACTATGTTATTTTTCAACGGGAATCATTAAATATCACATTAAAACGCATGGAGCTACATCAGCTTTACAAATAAAATATTTAAAAAAAAATAAGTAATGACTTTTAACATGAAAATTTTTAGTTAAGCTTTAAATGGTCTCTAATAGTACCGTCTGCATCACCAAATATTCTGCAAAAATACCATTGTATATCCCATTTTATAATACAACTTTCATTTAAAGACACAAAGTGGACCAAGAATTCCTTTAAGAGTTATGAAAGAAATAGGTAATGACAATATTTTTTTGCATCGAAAACAAACAAGCACTGTGGGGTTTGAGGCGGCAAGAAGTCAAAAACTGAACTTGTTCGGATCAAATTTTTATTTTTACTAGTTAATAACTTAATATTTACCTAAGATATCCCCAGTTTTTCAACTCACTATCTTGGATACTAAACCAAGGTTGCCGAAAAAAAAATCTGTGTTTCTGCGAAAAACATTCTAATTTTCTGTGATTCTACACAAAAATTCTGTGAAGGCTTTCTTCGATGAAAAAAGCATGAATTTCTTTGAAAAGTCATGAAAAATTGATACTTTTTTACATTTTACTACAGAAAAATCAATTAACATTACCAATCTTATTATGTTTTTCCAGAACAACGTCAAAAATCCAAAATCATTGTTTATTAAAATTATAATTTTGGAAATATGTTCGTACATATTTTTGAAAATCTGTGAAATCTGTGAATATTTTAAAAATTTTGTGTTCTGTGACACAGAATCTGGGATGAAAATTTGCTGAAAATTCAGTGGAATTATAGATTTTTTTTGTGATTTCGGCTACCTTGTACTAAACGCATCCCAAACTTCGAAAAATTGAAAAAAATATGTTTTGAAGAATAAAGTTTAATCACATATTTTTGTATGGAAAACTTTTTTTCTTAAATTAAAAGTACAACATTTGCAAACTTATATTATTTAACGGCTTTCATTTGAACCGTTCAAAATTTCTACACACTAAATTCATCTATGATTAAAAGTGAGTAAACAAGTAATTTTTTCAAAAGTCAAAAACTTCAAAGTTTTGTCAAAAAAGCCCCGCTTTGCTCCATACTCTGTTCACTTTCAATAATTTCCAAGCACCTTAATGCACTGTTTTCAGAGTTATAGCCAAATAAAAATATCATTTATATGTTTAGTTTTGGGTAATTTTAACCTATTAATGAGTATAATTTCAACAAAGTTGTTGCTGGTTTGTAAAAAAAAAATCTTTACCAATGATTAATAAATCATTTCACACATTTTTTTTTTCTTGAGTTTTATGACATGCTTTAATAATATTGATCATTTAATTATCAATCAGTCCAATAAACGGCTTACAAAAGAAATAAATAGTAAGGTCGACTATTTGGTAATCTTCTGAGAATTTTGTTTTGCAAGATAATCATCTTCATTATCTTCACCATCCTATGTACAACACATCCCTTTTTTAAATTTTTAAATACCGCTACATTTTTCGTTTTTATAAGATTGTGAACTTTTGCAAGTCCGGTTATTTGACTCGGTTCTGAAAAAGGTTAAGGTTCATTCTAAACTTAGGCAAACCTATCGTTTCAATCGATCTGATTTGTCCTTTTTTTAATGTCTAACCACAAATAAAATAGGCATAAAAAACATTGCGATACGTAATTGGCTGTATTAAAATCATGTCAATACATTATTTATTCAGGGTAACTGTACCGAATAATGCCTTCAAATCAATTTTCTACCATCACAGTGAATTTCAAATTTAAATCAACCTTAGGCCATCCCACCCGGTCGTGGTGGTATTAATGATTTGTCGAACGCATGAACATTTATCAAAGCGTTTTATCACCAGAAGCTACAGCTGTCAGCAATATGTTGCTGCAGTCCCTGCTAATTCTCGGTCGGCCACGGAATATGAATGTCAAAACCGGGAAGTCCATTAAACGCGATTTTTAATCTAATTTGTTGGGGGGTCATATGATATGCTGCGCATTTTCGAAGGAAAAAAAAGCAACGAGAAAAAAAAACAAACCTAACCGCACACATACGCACGTTCGCGTATTTGGGGTAAATATTTAACGTTGGCGCGGCAGTTCGTCTCGCGTACGCACACCACTTCCGATAGAGCGAGCGCACGCCTCACTAAATCTGCACAGCTCCGTCCGAATCTATCGGCTGATTTTCGCAAACCCCTCGCCGTTGTCGCTTCCGTCAAAATTCTCTCGTTGCCCTCCGGCGACGAACGCACCGACCGAATACTCGAATCAAATTCCAAGGCCACGCAATGTTTTTTTTCTGCCCGCTTCGCTTCTCTCTGCAGTGTGTAGAGACGAAACGAAAAAAAACAGCGAGCGAAAAAAACTAAACGAATTCTAGAAACCACATGGTGGTGGCAGCCAGCAGCAGTCTTCTACTACGCATCATGTTTCCGGCCACACACAATTAGGAACACGCGTGGTTCTTCCAATTCTGTTGAATCTCACCGGTCGGTCAATTCATTCCAATAATGTTGGTACTACGGTCGCCATGTGTCATTTCGGCGACGCTTCGCGTCATGCGTGTGCGTGTATTGGTCGTCGCATGCCAAATTCGGCGGTCGCCATAGCCGCAACGATGTTGCGCGACAAACGCAACTACACACGCACACCCGAATTTGCGGATCCTATCGCGTCACACGTCGGGTCGCATTGCTTTGGAACACTGTTGAAGTGCGCTCTAGCTTCCTGGTCCATCCCCAAACTTTCCGCGTCTCCTCGTCTTGTTTTATATAGCTGTTTTATCACTAAATGAACCCCCGAATTAAGCGAACTTGGAGGTGATTTTTTTTTGTTCGCGGCTTCAATTCGCGAATACACACTTACTAGCGCGGCTCCTTTACGCGTTCTTATTCTGCTTCTTGTTTGTGCGTTGCCGTTTTTTTTCCTTTTATTATTGTTGTGTCTATATTGGAGACCAGAGAGATTTGCGAAATAAATTTGGCCCGCGAAGAACCTTGAAAAACATTTGGTCTATTGCGTTTTATTTCGCGTACCGCTGCGCGGTTTGACGACTATCGTGTCTTATCTAGTATTTTTGCACTAAATTTTCCATCTCCTTCTCGCCTCTTCTGTTATTATATTTCCGCACATTCGCGCGCTCTTTGACAAATGTTGTTTGGGAAGATGGATGTCGCCGCCCAAATCTGTCTATCCGAAAATTTGTAAGTTGATCCCGCAAGTTTTGGTGCGCGGTGCGATCTAATTCGGGTTTCCGCACCGCAGTCGTGGCATTCGGTTGCGTTTCTGTTTCTATTTAGTTGCTATTTTGAGGGGGCCGAGCCGCAAAAATAAAAAGGATTGACAGGTCGTCGTTTTTCGGCGGCGGCGGCACCATTTGACATCACACATGTGGTGTTGCACTGTTTTTTTTCTTGTTTTTGTTGATCCGTTTGTTGTTCGAACTGTTTGGATCTCCTAACATTGTAGATATTCGACAGCTCTTGGAAGGAAAACTTCAATTGTCTCTCGACGGTGATTTTTGGTTGATTTTTTCGGTTTATCTCACGCCAACATTTTTGTTTTCGGGGAAGCTAATTGAAACTTCCTTGACCTGAATACGACTACGATCATGTGGGTCATACACAGACAAAACACATGCGTAGAACTTTTGAACGAGATTGAGAGACCAAAATTGGCACACATTTGCACGCGTAGGTTTGTGCGTCCTTGGATGTTTCCTCGTTAAGATTTTTAACTGATTTGAATTTCGCTCTTTAGAGCTAAGGCTGGTGAGTAAGCAATGAGTTCCGGTATATTTCAAATTCAAATCAAGTTTAAATTTCTTTTGAATTTTTTTTTGTCTTTGTCTTAGAAATAAGAAATATATTTTCAGAAGTTAAAATATGTACTCATTCACCAGGAATTATTACTTAACATCCAAAACTTTGAGCTTACGACTCGTAAATCAAATCTCAGGAATCAGATCATAAGTCAAAGTTCAGAATTTTGAATTTAGGATTGGTGACTCACGGTGCGAGGCTTGAAACTTAGATTTAAAATGGCTAATAACTGAGATCCCAGAAAGTAAACCATGAACTTGTAAATGAGATCTCAACACATGAGGTTTATGATTTAAAACACAGAATTCCAAATTCAGAACTCAGCAATACAAAACTAGAAAAAAACAGGATTCTGAACTCTTAATTTTGAACTTTGATCTCTGCACTCTGAACACAAACACTGAACTCAAAACTAGGGACTCGAAAGTTGAAAATTGGAACTCAGATATGAGAACTCGTAACTCAGAACGCAGGAGAGAAATCAAAGCTTAGAACTGATAACACTGCACTCAGAACTCAAAGCTCAGAATTTAAAAATCATCATAACTTAGATCTCAAACAAAAGATGTGAGAGCTTCACACTTACTACTTGAATCCGGTCAAAGTAACTCAATTTTCGAACATTTTTGAGCTCTCTCGCCCTTACGCAACACATTCGTATAAGATTCCACAAGCCGTTACAAGCTGTAGACCCACTGTATCCCCCAAATTACGCAATAAATATTTGAGTGCTTAAAAACAAGAAATTAACACATCTGAACTAAGAACTCAGAACGTAGAACTCTGAATTCAAAGATCAGAACTTAGAACTTAGAGCTCTGTACTCAGAACTTAGAACTCAGAACCCTTTACTCGGAACCAGAAACTCAGAACTCAGAGCTCTGTATTTAGAACTTCCAACTCAGAACCCTTAACTCGGAACCCAGAACTCAGAAATCCGGACCTTGAGTTCAATGCTCATAGTTCAGAATTTAGAATTACAAACTCGAAAATCAGAACTCGATTTTAAACTGTGAACTTTTAAGTCTGAAGTTCTGAAGTCGAAACTCTGAACTCAAAACACAGAAAAATTCAGCTTTAAACTTGAAAACTTAAATTTAAACTCAGAACGCAGAGCTCAGACCTTTGAGCTCTGATTTTAGAACTTCAAATTCCGAATTCTGAGCTCAGGAGCAAGAACTCAGAACTCCAACCTCTGAGTTTTGAACTCTGAGCTCTGAACTCTGAACACTAAACTCTACACTCTGATATGAAAAATCCGATCTCTTAGCTTTAATTAAACTCTAGACACTGAACTCTGAATTCAATCTCTCTACTCTATGTTCTTAACCGCGAACTCAGAACTCTGAGCTTCTTACTTTGATCAGAACTTAAACTCCTTACTTTGAACTCAGAACTCTAGAGTTTGAGTTATATCGGTGTAGTCTGAACTTTAAATTCTAAACCCTGAACTCTACATTCTAAATTCTGAACGCTAACCCTGAACTCTGTATTTATCTTACTCCTTATTTGAAATTTTCTCTTTAAACTCTTTCAACTCTTCAAACTGTGTGAACTCTATAAGTTATCTCAACCTTCTTGATGAATTCTTTCCAATAATAGCGTATTTGTTTACTCCCAGTGGCAACCTAGATTGACACTAAATGCGCCACCAGTTTTTCTCTAGTTGTACACTAAAAATGACCTGATGTTTTGCAGTGTTTGGAATGAGCGTGTGAGTGATTGACATAGCTGTAAATCGACATTGCATAGCAAGACGATATCGTTCTTTTAATGCAGTGCACTAAGCCAGTATTGATACGCTCTCCAACATCCTTAACCAACCTAACTAACTCTATCAACTAACTCTCAGCTAACTCTCTCTACTAACTCTCTCTACAAACTCTCTCTACTAACTGTTTCAACTAATTCTCTTAACTAACTGTCTTAACTAACTCTGTCAACTTACTCTATCAACTAACAGTCTCAACTAACAGTCTCAACTAACAGTCTCAATTAACTCTCTCAACTAATTTTCTAAACTGACTCTCTCAACTAACTCTCTCAACTAACTCTCTCAACTTACTCTCTCAACTAACTCTCTCAACTAACTCTCTCAACTAACTCTCTCAACTAACTCTCTCAACTAACTCTCTCAACTAACTCTCTCAACTTACTCTCTCAACTAACTCTCTCAACTAACTCTCTCAACTAACTCTTTCAACTAATTATATCAACTAATTCTTTCAACTAATTCTCTCAACTAATTCTCTCAACTAACTCTCTCAGCTGTCTCAACAAGCTCTATCAACTGTCTCAATAAACTCCTTCAACGATTCTCTCAACTCTATCGCACCTTTAATCCCTTCAAAGTATCAACTCTCTCCACTCCTTCATCATTCTACTTTCTATTCTACTCTCAACTACAGTTTTAGTCAATTAAAAGATGAGGTTGTGATTCGATGGACGATGAATTAAGAGTCGAGAGTCAGGGGTCGAGCAATGAAAGTTGAGAGTCGAGAGTCGATAATCGAAAATCGAAAATCAAGGATCGAATGCCGAGTGTTTATAGTTAAGGGTTAAGAGTCAAGAATTGAGATTCGAAAATTCGTTTTGATCACCGCCGATTGTTGCCTAACTTTTTACGTTGATATTTTTCAGTGATTGTCAAACCAAAAAACATCAATTTCTTTAACGTTTCGGCCTACTGTACAATTTCAGCCATCTTCAGAAAAGAATTGTATCGCCGGGTGCCTCCGTAACGGCTGTCTTTTTATATCCATAACGGCGGTATTACATAATTTAATAAGACAGCCGTAACGGAAGCACGCGGCGATACCATTTTTTTCTGAAGTTTGCTGAAATTGACTAGAGTAGGCCGAAACGTTAAAGTAATTGTGTTATTTTAGAGTCTAGGTCGAGAATCAGGCTAGAGTTCAAAGTTGAGAGTTGAGAACTGATTGTCGAAGATCAAGAATCAAGAGCCAAGATTCGAAAGTCGAGACTCGAAAGTTTAGTGTACCGAATCTTTTAAAAATCTATTTTGCATTGAATGGGTTCCTCTCGTTTATAGGTTGTGTACCTTAGATGGAAAATAAATCCAAATATTTACCCCGAAGTTGAAGCGAACATTTTTCACCTAGCAGGTTGGATTTTCCCCAGCATGGCATCAACCAATCCTCAGCTAATAAATAATTCTCGCACCTCTTGGGGGTACGATTTGTCACATGCAGTGTCACCCAACTACCTACATACCTACATATGTCCGTCGCTTCCAAGAAGTAAAGTGATCCATTCGAGGAAGGAAGCACTTCAAGGCAATTTCGCTCACGCGTAGACAATATTATCTCTCTATGATTTTTTTGCTGCAGCCCGGTAGAAGACTTTGTACTGGCCAAAAAATTTCGAACCAGATCAGAGACAAAAACAAACCAATCTGCACGACATATTTCAACCGGAGACCCGTAGGCGTTGCGTCGCCTGTCCAATTTACTTATTCCGAGCAATCCGAAAGAGACCAAAACATCAAAAACGGAACCGTTCCTCTGCTGTTTATTAGCTGGTAGCTGAGTCAGCTAGCGTTTAATTTGGCCTTCTCGTTTGCGAATTCTGGACAGAGTGTTTTTCAAGAGTTATTGAAAGTCGAGTTGAATTTTGCAACACGCTCTCAGCTATTTGATTTTTTTGAATATGCAGTCAATCAGAACCAGGAGGGAAATTTGAACTCTGGTTCAGATTTATCTATAGCGAGATTCGATTCCCAAATAGAGTCACTGTTGCCGGTGACAAATCTGAGAGACAGCCCGGGGTCTCTTCCGATTGGTTTGGCACGTGCGTGCAATAGGAGGAGGAGACCACACCGAAACACTTGGTTGTCACATTTGCGTGGTTTATCCGCGGGCGATGATTGTTTTCATTTTCTCGTTTCTTTCTACGTTTTTAATTGCCCGGCCCAAATCCGCAAGCGGATGTGAGCCTAGCTTTGAAACCAATTCCAAAGGCCAATTTTGGAAATCTTTGTGACAGCGCGGCCACCATCCAAAGTTGGGCCAAGTCCTACACGTTCCAATCTGTAAGCGGTGATACTCCGGTAGATTTGCCATCGAATCGAGCCTTTTGAAGGCAAATCGATTTGTCTTGAGGTGACAGTTTCGATTCGATCCAATCGAGCGTTGGTGTTTGCGGAGGATATTCTCGAATTACATTTTTTGTTACTTAAAGAATCATTGAAGACTTTAAATCAGTTCTAAAAAACACAAGTAGAAAGTTTTGAAATTGCATTGTTTTGTTATTCCAAAAAAAAATATATAAAATTGGTCTCAAGTGACTTCCTTATGGTACCTTGTGCCATGTGAGGAATCTTCAAAAATTTCCAAAAACTCGAAGAAATTCGAGTTGATTGAACTGACCTCCGTTTCTCGTTGTTGATGAGGACTGATTCCAATCTGATGAAAAAGATTTATTCACATGTCTCGGCAGCATCAATCCACAGCCAGGCAGTAGCAAATTAAAGCCATCTACATATAGATTAAGGTTTCCAGTTTGCCCGTTTTTATCCGGGGTTTCCCGGATATATTATACAAAATTTGGGAACAGTCCGATTCGGCCTGGTTGTCCGGATTTCATTGAAATGAGCCCGGAGTTTGCCCGGATTTATTTACTTTATTTGACAAATCTACAAGAAACAAGCAAATTGTGTTTTAATTTTTTTAACAAAGCTTATAAAAATAATAAGATTTTTTGAAAGCCAAAAACACAATTTAAAATCTCTTGATGTGTTTTGATGAATACATTTTTTTTATTTTTGTTGAGTAATTTCTGGGTTTTGACAAAATTTGACCGGATACTGTCCGGATTTTTGGTCGAGAATTTTGAAACCAAAAGCCCAGATTTTTTCAGGTTTTTATATAAAATTTCCCAGATTTTTCCGGCCCGGATACGTGCTGAAAAAATTCTGGCAACCTTAATATAGAAATAGAATCACCACATCACATCGTGAACGAAGAAAAGCTCACACATTTTCAAGGAATTTACTCCCGCTGTCGTCTTAGTTTATATTTCTCCTGCCTCTTTCATACTTTCTATTTTCTTAGCACGCTACTTTCCCGCTTCATTTCCTCAAATTGGCTGTGTTTTAAGAATTCAATGAAATTGTCTCTCTGTCCTTTGTTAAAAATTTGAAAAATTTATGTCAGTTGAGGTTCTATAGCAATGTCATGTCTAGCGTCTATCGTTAACAGCTCTCGATTTCGATTATCAACCTTCGACGTCGCCTATCATGAATCGACCTCGACCCTCAACTCTCGACTCCTAACTCTCGACTCTCAACTCTCAACTCTCAACTCTCGACTATCAACTCTCAACTCTCGACTCTCAACTCTCAACTCTCAACTTTTAACTCTTAACTCTTAACTCTTAACCCTCAACTCTCAACTCTCGAATCTCGACTTTTAACTCTCAACTCTCATTTGTCTAAACTCTAAACTCGTAATTCTCGTCCATGACCAACAGATTTTGACTCCCGACTCCTAACTATCAACTCTAAACTTTCTATTCTGAAATCTCGTTACTGGAATCTCAACTCTCAATTCTCGAACGTCAAGTCTCAACACTCGACTTTAAGTTCTCGACTATCGACTCTATACTTTAAACTCTTGAACTTTCAACTCTTGGTTATCGACTTTGAGATAAGATTCTCGACTCTTGATTTTCGACTATCGTCTATCGAATCTCAGCATCTTAGTTCTCGCCTCTCGACTCTCAACTTTCAACTCTCGACTCTCTACTCTTAACTATCAACTCTCAAATCTCGACTCTCGACTCTCAACTCTCGACTGTCGACTCTCAACTCTCATTTGTTGGTTCACGACTCTCTGTCTCAACCCTTGATTCTCGTCTTTCGATTCTCGAATCTCGACATTTCACACTTAACTTTTGATTAAAATTCCCAACTCGTCATTCTCGTCCTTGACCCTTAGATTTTGACCTCCGACTCCTATCAACTTTAAATTTTCTATTCCACACTCTCATTTCTGGACTCCCATCTCTCAATTCTCGAACATCTAGTCTCAACTCTCGACTCTTAGTGCTCGACTATCGACTCTAAACCTTCAACTCTGGAACTCTCTTCTCTTGGCTATCCACTTTAACATGAGATTCTCGACTCTTGATTTTCGACTATCGTCTATCGAATCTCAACTCTTGAGTTTCGTTTATTGACTCTCAACTTCCAACTTTGACTCCAGACTCCTAACTATCAACTCTAAACTATCTATTCTGACCTCTCGTGTCTGGACTCTTAACTCTCATTTCTCGAACGTCTAGTCTCAACTCTCGACTATCGTCTCTAAACTTTCAACTCTAGAACTCTCAACTCTTGGCTCTTAACTTCCAAATTTGACTCCCGACCCCTAACTATCAACTCTAAACTTTCTAATCTAAACTCTCATTTCTGGACTCTCAATTCTCAATTCTCGAACGTCAACTCTAAACTCTCGACTCTAAGTTCTCGACTATCGACTGTAAACTTTCAACTCTTGAACTCTCAATTCTTGGCTATCGACTTTAACTCCTAATTCTCTTTGAACTCCTAATTCTCGACTCTCGACTCTCAACTCTCGACTCTCGAGTCCTATCTCTCAACTCTAGACTCTCGACTCTTAATTCTCAACTCTCGACTCCCGACTTTCAGAATGGGGGTAGCCTTAATAGCGGCACGTTATCCAAACATACGGGAAAATTGTGCTCCTTGTTTCTGAACTCTTAACTTTCAATTCTCGAACGTCAAGTCTCAACCACTGATAAGTCTCAACTCTCGACTTTTAGCTCCCGAATATCGACTCCAAACGTTCAACTCTTGGACTCTCAACTCTTGGTTATCGACATTTTCGATTCTCGACTCTAGATTTTCGACTATCATCTATCGAATCTCAACTTTTCAGTATCTTTTATTGACTCAACTCTTGGTTATCGACTTTAACATTAATTTCTCGACTCTTGATTTTCGACTATCGTCTATCGAATCTCAGGTAATTAGTATCGTTTATTGACTCTCAACTTCCAACTTTGACCCCCGACTCCTGACTATCAACTCTAAAGTTACTTTTCTGACCTCTCGTTTCTAGACTCTGATTTTTTCAATTCTCGAACGTCAAGTCTCAACTCTCGACTCTTAGTTCTCGACTATTGACTCTAAACTCTCAACTCTTGGAAGCTCAACTTTAGGCTTACTACTTCAACATTCGATTTTCGACTCTTGATTTTCGACTGTCGTTTATCGAATCTCAGCTCTTGAGTATCGTTTATTAACTCTCAACTTCCAACTTTTACTCCTGACTGCTGACTATCAACTCTAAAGTTCCTATTCTGACCACTCATTTCTGGACTCTTAACTCTCAATTCTCGAACGTCTAGTCTCAACTCTCGACTATTAGTTCTCGACTATCGTCTCTAATCTTTCAACTCTTGAACTTTCAACTCTTGGCAATCGACTTTAATACTCGATTAGCGACTCAGCACATTGTTTTCGACTCTTAACCGTTTATTCTTAGCTCTCGAGTTTCAACTCTCGATTTTCAACTCTCGATTTTCAACCCTCAACTCTCAGCTATCGACTGACTCTCAAATGTCGACTATCGACCCTTGGCTTACAAATTTCGAATTTCGACTTTTCATTCTCGACTCGTTTATCGAATCTTGACTCTCGTTTCTCGGCCTTCGACTATCGATTCTAAGCTCTCCAAATTCGACTCTTGACTCTCGATTCTCAACTTAAAAATCTCGACTCTTGACTTCCAACTCTTGGTTCTCAACATCTGATTTCACGACTATCAGCTATCGTCTATCGACTCTGGACTCTCAACTTTTTACTCTCTATTCTCTTGAACTGACTATATTTGACATTCCAATTTCGACTCCAAATTTTCATTAGTTATTTCTCAATTCTAGTATCTTAATTTTTGGAATCTAGACTTTCAAGCGAATCCAACGGTCAAAAACTAAAATCATGAATCTTAATGGTCGATAAAACAAACTAGAGAACTTAATAAATTTCATTTAAAAAAACATAATAATAGGCGAAAATGTCGAATGGATTTTAAAGTGATTTTTCAAGAAACTATGGAAAAGAAATATTTCGAACTGAAAATCAATCGAATTTCTTCTCCAAACATCTGTCTGCTTCCAAGAAAGCACACCTCTCAAAGTTAACAAAGTTTTAAGTCGTCCTGGTGCCGCCGTTGATCTTTTTCGGCAAATCTTCACGACTAAACGATTCCCTGCTCCGATAATGCATAATCTTCGCATCAGCGTCTAAGAAAGGTGCTCGACTAAAGTGATACGAAGTTTTGAAGATGCTCTTAACCGTGTCTCTTTTCGGGGCACAAAATTCGATAGCGTTGATATTGTGTGACGATTAGAAGAAAAGTTGGCTCAAGGGGTTTTTTTCTGGGAAATTGAAGAGTGGAGAGAGATGCTTCAAAACTGAAAAGTAATGTTTCGAGTTGCAACAATTCCGAAAACCTCGCTATTTCGGAATAGTTTTCCCGTTTATTTGGGTGTGGCTGTGTTTGGTTGCTATTCTGAAAGCTTAAGTAATCATTGGGGAAAACTTAATGATGGCAAGATAAGCATGCTCGGAAAAATTTCGTAAGTAAGGTGGAAATTTTCTCGAAAATCTGGGATCTGAACTAAGAAAAAAATTAGAGAAAAAAATGGATATTTCGGAAAACTGATTCTTCTTTAATCATCTGTCCCAACTGTTTTTGAAATTTCGCTCAGATTAAACGCTCCGGAAATTTCTCCACTGTCGCCGGAAGGTTTGCAGCAGCACAGAATGCTGCTAACCTTCCGTTGTTGTTTTCTTCTGAGTTTGAACATCAACACGCTTTGATCTCCACGGCATATCCAATGATGAAACACGGAGTCGAGCTCGTTGCTGTTGCTGTTGCTGTTATTGTTATGAGATGTGGTGCTGCTCTTTAAAACAGAAAATTAAAGTTAAATAGAAGAACCGACTGACTGGCTGACTGTATTCTGCAAATCGTGGAACGTGGAATCCGCGATGAGGTAAAAGAAAACATACAAAACAGCTGAAACAATTTGGGTCCGATGCTGCTGCTTTTCGAAGCGCTCTAAGTTCCGTTTTTTCGCGAGCTTCCTCGCTTTTTTAGCTCCTGAGCTGCTTCCTTCCTTGCTTGCTTCCTTCCCTTGACATACATACACGCGTGAACGAATTCCCACCCAGGCGCGGCAGTCGATGCGTGTGCAAAAAAAAAGTAGCTACGCTTTTCGCAAATTCGCAAAATAAAAGGAGAAACCGTCGAAATCCATCCGCACACTCACTCACTAGAGATACATAGTTTCCGCGAGGTTTGGGATAGGTTCGTTATGAGGAAAAATCGATGGACCAGAGGAGAGAAGATTCCGAAGACTGCAAAGTGGGTGGGTAGAGTGCTGCGCAAATTGTGTAACGGTGCGAATTCGTGTGCGCTCGTTTGCGAATTTTAAATTTAGAATTTCACCGTTTCATTACTTGCGTTTTCCACACACAGTTGTTGACGGAGAGCCGTGCCAATTTTTCGGTTCTGGTGCGCAAGATGCAAGACGCGAGAAGGTATGGAAAAGGTTGTGCGCGAATTGTCTGCTGCTTCTTCTGACGCATCAGCCAGCGTGCACGTTCGCCGCCTTTCGGGGATGATTCATACGCGACCGTATGGTTCGCATTTGGTACCGCTCTAGATGGCCGCGCTCCAGCATCTCGGCAGATATTTACCTTCTTCAAATGCAACCAGCCATATTTCTTGCAACAATGTAAGCTGTATGGTAAATGATCTGGAAGTTGACCAGCGCTTGCCAGAAAGTATTAAAAAAAAATAAATTCACCTTGATGTGCTTGTGGGACTCCCTTTTCGAAACACAGAAAGGCTTCGAACTCAATAAATCAAATCGATGTATCCACAACTGCGTGGGTACCAAAATGATATTGTATGATATTTTTTTGAAAGTTGTATAAGTTTTGATAATTTTAAAAGGATTGAATTTTTGAGAAGGGAGAATTTTTTTTACTATCGTACAAATTGCGCCGGTGGTATTCCGATTTGTCCCATAATTTCTTATTTAACTCATTCAGCAATTAAACACACGATTTTGGGCTGATGAAAGATTTTTGAAGGTCAAAGTAGTGTGTGATACAAAACAAACCTATTATTCATTTTCTCAACTAAAATCGTAAAAAAGCACATTAAAAATCAGTCGCAAATATGTTGATTGCTTTCTGGATATTTAAAATATCATTGAAATGTACTGATATACGACTTAACACTCGAAAGCGTCTCTTGCTCTCTTTCCTTTACCGATTTTGAAGAGAAAGTTTGCCGAATTGTGAAGTTCTCTCAGCTATAGAGCTGCAGCTTGGCCTTTTCTAACTTTTGAACTGGCCTCGTGGTAAACGACGGAGCAGCGTGTCCAGATATACGAATTTCTCGGAAGATCTACGGAATTTGATTATTTCTACGGAGCTACGGATCGATGTCTGAAATCTGCGAATTTTCAGAATTTCGTACGTGTTTCTACGGATTATTGAAAATTATGGCAATTTTTTACCCATTTACGATAATTCTAGCTGGCGACCAAAAAAAAATAGTCATCAAGTTTCAATCTACCAACAACAGTACTTTTTTCATTTTTTGTAAAATCTACGGATTTGAGCGTTTTTAATCTGGCAACGCTGCGATGGTGTACTAACTCGAAAAACGTGTGTTCGAATCTCAATCGCTATACTATGTTGTTTTGTTTGCTTCCTGTTAACATTTTCCCATGTGTTTTCTTTTGACAGCATACACTCCAAAAAATAAACACGCATCTTTGGTTTGTTTTTTACTCTATTGGTAGCAGTGCTGCCAGGTATCCTGATTTTTTAGAATTTGTCCTGATTTTCGAGAGACCATCCTTATTTTTTAAATTGTCGTGATTTATCCAATTTTTTTGTCAAATGGCCTTTCAAAATGAACTGAATTATCCTGATTTGCCAAAAAAAAAATCTAAATTATAATTGAATTTAAAGTTATATGATCAGGATAATTTAACCGATAATCTTAGGTTCAAATAATATTTCATTAAGTGGCGTCCCGAAAAATCCTGATTTCATGGTGTCCTGATTTTTGATAAATCCACCTGGTATGTTGTTACCCAGCAAACATAAATAGAAGTTGTAAATAATCGAAAAATGTTAAAAATAACCGAAAATGTATGACGTGAAGAAAAAGACTTTTGCTTTAAAATCTCATATAGGCATATGTAGTAATATTAAAACTGCTTAAAGTAAAGATGATCAAAAACACAATATTGTAAAAAAAAAAGTTTTAAAAAAATTTGACCATTTTAAAAATTTATTAATCTAATTATTAGATCCAATGCACAATGGGGGGGGGGGGGGGGGGGGGTGGTAAAAAAGGGTATAAACCACGAAGAAATTCAATATCTTCCGTCTTACATGCACCAAATTTATGAAAATATACTTTCTTTCAGTGAAAGTGTCCGAAGAATTGATTGGACATAATTTCAGACGCCGTACAATCTTACGAACGGAAATATAGTGCCTTTTCAACACCGAATTCCCCTATATTTTGTAAAAAATCCAGAAAATAAACACCGTTTTGGACTGGAAAATTTTCAACAAAAATAGAGCTATCTTGTGTGATTTTTCCAAGAAAATACATGAAGGCTGTTTGGGCCACCGCACGCATCGTAAAATGGAGCTACGACCGTTTTACCCTAGTTTCCCTAAATTTTTCAATTAATTATGGAAAAAGTAAGTAAGAATTAAAAAAAAAAAAAATGAATAAAATGAGACCTATCTTGTGTGATTTTTTCCGTGAAAAAGAATGAAGGCTGTTTGAGCCACCGCACGCATTGAAAATTGGAGTTATGACTGTTTTACCTTTAATTCCCCAACATTTTTTTTTTTCAAATAGTTCAGAAAGAGCATGTTCGGACTTTAAAATTTTGAATCAAATGAGACCTTTCTAGGGTGTGATTTTTTTCGAGGAATCGAATGAAGGCTGTTAGAGCCACCGCAGGCATCGAGTTATGACCGTTTTTCAATTTCCCAATATTTTAAATATAGTTCAGGAAAAGCATGTTCGGACTGGAAATTTTTGAAGAAATGATACCTATCTTGTGTGATTTTCTTTTTCGAGAAATCGAATGAAGGTACGCATTGGAAAGAAAATGAAGCTATGGCTGTTTTTACCCACTATTCCTCTACATTTATCAATGGATTCAGAAAAAAACAAGTTCTGACTTGAAAATTCTGAACCAAATGAGACTTTTTTGTGTGGTTTTTTCGACAATTGGAATGAAGGCTGAAGGCCCGTACATAATTACATTCCCTAACCGGAAAAGTACTCATTTCTCAATGAGTAATTTGGTTCTTCTACTCAGAATTTCTGGCAACACTGTTGTGTTACCACGAAACCTAGTTTTAGTAGTCTCGTTTAACCGTGTGATGATGCAAACATTTGTACTGGTCATCATCATCGCCATACTATTGTTCTCAGCAATCATCAATCATCATTGGACATAGGAAGAGGAACCAAAACAAACAATGTTTTAGTTCTGCTTTAATGTTAATTTAATGTTGATTTTTGTATGAGAGTAGCCTGTGAACCAAATTTATTGTACATCTCTTTAAAATTGTTCGAATTGATTCATATTTTAAGTTGTTTTTGTACCGGAACCAAACCCCCAATTCGAAATGGGAAGTGTCTTTCAATACAGTAAATCATCCAGTAGCTCTAAACTGTATTATGAATCAAGAAAATCATCTTAAAAATGATCATATTTACATCAAGTTGCTGTTGTACAAGACCGAATTTTTTCAGATGAGAGGAGTTTGTAACTTTCACATTTCTGGCGTTTTTATTGTTATTTTATTTTCCTTCGTCAAGAAACACCGTAAGAAGTATGATGCTCTCTGTTAGAGTAACTATGAGGTAACACATCGTAATCAACTGCAACAAAGTTGCTGGCACCTGCAGAACAACATTGCTGACAGTTAATTAGCTTTTAACCCAAAAAAAAAGCCATGACACTTCATATGTTTAGTGAGGGAAGAAAGCAATCTCACATCCGGTTGCATTATTGGTTGGCGACGGAAAGAATCCACCCGGTTCCGGTAAGCCAGCATCACCATCATCAGCATCCTCAGCTGGTCGACGACAACGGACCGGACTAACTGATTGGCCACTTGCCAGGCGCCATCGATCCTGTCGACAAACATCGTTAATGCCTTTTACCCTAAATGTAAATTGTCGTCTCAGCCGGTAAGTTCGTCACATTGCCGGCCGTTTAAAAATAGCGATCCGCCCCGGTCGGCCAGCCCCCGCAACAGGCGTGGGTGGCTGACTGGCTAGCCGTGTGTGGTCAGGATTTCCCATCAGCTGACCGAGGTTAACAAGCCAAGAGTACAGAGTATTTACATCAGCGCGGCGCAGTCTAGTTAGTTGTTCGGAGAACAGTTTTACCGCTTTTAAACCAACCTCGCAGACCGAGGTGAAAACATTGTAAATATAGGACGGTCGGGGATGCACTTTAAATAACATTCAGGCCACGTTAGGTAATGGCTACGTTCACTTTTCAAAAGGGCGGTTTTGACCTTTCGCTGAAAGCATAAAATTTAATTACCTTTGGTCTATGAGAAACATAACATTAACTTCCCCAAGACTTATTTCAACCTTTTCATCGATTTGAAATCGAATTGAAAAATGCAAGTTATCTGAACCATGAGATTCTTCAACTGAGTCCACAGAAGGATAGCAAACCCTCCTCAACGAACTCACTTATGTCTGTTGTCTTATTTATATTTTATTTTATTTAACTTTTTTGACGGGGTTCTTGTGTCAAAAGTAAACAGACTGTCCGAGATGAATACATTTGTCTGAGAATGTGCGATCCACTTTCCGGCCGGCCGGTGTGATGTGTGGCGATGGCCCCCATGTCTCTGTTCTGGTAAGGATGCAAAGATGCGATTATGCGAATTGCCTTGACGCAACTCTGGTTGCGCCGAAGAGCTGATTTGTAATTTTCAAATAAATCAACTAAGATATCAGAAGCAAATGGTGTCGCTACACTACAAACACAGAAAAATACCTTAAACAAGACACCCTACAAACTAGTACCTAACATAACATCGGAGCATAAGCGGTTTCAAATAAACTCCCAAAAAAAACGTTTAAACGATCGACTTTAAACTTGGCATCTGTTAAGCTCTTGTGTGATGAAAAATATGCATCGGTGCCGAGGTTTTGAAAGAAGCACCTCAACTAACTCTGGAACAAGGTTGACTCGAAACTTTTTAACTTAAAGGGGCTGCATTAATACTGGTAAGAGAAACTCGAACCTAATGGTAGGCTGATTCATTTTATTGTTTGTCCATTTTAACAGAAAATTAATGGAGTTTCGATGTTTTATGATTAGCATTGAACCCGCAAAAAACTAATAAGTTCATTGACTAAAACGTTAATAGTTTCATAACACCAAAAGTAAAAATTCTTACAATTGTTTTATGAAACACCGTAACTAAGCTGGTTGTAATTTTGAAGTAAATCTGTGAGACTTCATACAATAATTGAAGAAAAATTTTCAACACTAACAGGCCCAACGTTTTTTTTAACTTTTTGGCAGTCCCAAAGATAAGTAAATTCACAACAATAGTAGAAATCTCCTCAAATTGCAAAAAAAAAAAAATGGAAATCACTTGATTCCGTTTATAGACTGTTACGATGATTATAAATACGCTTTTAAATAACCTTAAAGAGAGAGAGAGTTAGAGAGATCTTGTTTAAAGAATCTTCAAGTTAAAACACGAATAATCAAAGTGCGTGTTTCCGAATATAAATTTCCTAAATAATTCAATTTTTAATAAAATTTATTTTATGGCAAAAAAGTTTTAACTTTTGCGGTCTTCCACAAAGTTGCCAAATAAATGAAAATCTTTAGTATCAGAAACTGTGAAACGTCTTCCAGTGATGCCAAAAATAATTATGAGTTCAAATATTGATCCTTTTTCTAAACATTTTGTTTAATCCCTGAAGCGAGAACATCTAGGCAAAATCAGAAATCCAATTTGAATTAAAAATAATAAATTGATTCGAAGCATTTAGTTTCTCAACTATCATCGATTGATTTTATCAAAAACCGGTTAACTTACCCGGCCTTGCTCGAAATCACAAAACGCTTAAATCCTAATGAACAATTTTACACGGAGAAAAAAGACTACTTGGTTTTATTAATTTAGCTAGTCAATCATCAAGTGTAGTTGATTTTTTCGCTTCCAACTATAAATATAAGAGACTTAACTACAAACTGATGATTGAGCTTACACAATCAACTATGAATATATTGGATACAACTGTAATGGTATAATTGATTCAACTGTAAATATGATAGATTGAACTACGATTGCATGATTAATTTTGAACCTTTAATGCATAGTGTTGTTTTAAAACAACACTAATCAAAATCCAAATACCTCTGGATATTTTTGAGTGATGTATTCACAAACAATGTTCTAGAAACTAAAAGAAATTTTTCCATGGTATTTTTATTGCGATATTCTAATGTATATGTTAGATATCGAACAAAGTATGCGGAAAAATAGCAAAAATATTTTATTTTTATTTTTCTAAAGTAGTTTTTGGAAAATTGCTTTTATTTCTTCAAATTTGCAAATTAAAAAAAAATTAATCTCAATCAATCACAAGCAGCTTCCTGCACCAAATTAACAAGGTTTGGAAGAAATATGCCAAATCGTATTGAAATTAATCATGAATTTAAAAAATTATTTTTCAACTTCGATGGGCCATAACATTTATGGAACTCAAAATAACGACTTTGAACCAGTTTAGTTGTGTTATTCGAATTAAAATATTATTATTTACCTGAATCAATAATTGCTATTCTCATTTAAAAAAGTCATGCATTAAAGGGTTAAGCATTCAACTATAAATATATTTGAATCAACTACCAATATGCAGGGTGGCCACAACATTTTAATTTTGAAATTCCCGGGTTTTTCCCGGTTTTCCCGGTCAAAAATTCAAGGTTTTCCAGACTTTCATTATCTATTTTCGTCGGAATATAGCAAAATTTTCAACATATTTTATTGATTCGGTTGTTTCATAACACTCAAATCATTGAACACTTCGACGAACTCGATTCTTTTTCAAGGTTTTCATCACATTTTTTTAAATGATGAAAAACATCCTACACAAAACCGTTATGGGTTAAGTCACAGTAAATTCAGTTAAAATGTTGTTTCCAGAGGTTTTACATTCAGTAATAAATGCATCTTCAAGTACCAATAAAATACCAAATTTAAGTACCAATAAAGTACCAATAACATTTTTACTAAAAATTTATCTCATTGATTTACAGAGGATTGTTTATAATTTCTCCATGTTTTTTAAAATACGGGGTTATTATGAACACTTGGTTTTAGGCATTGTTTGATTATCTAAACTTATCTTTAGTGTTTAAATGTGTACCAATAATCATCAAGATCTTGAGAATAAACCGTTATACATAACTTCATCAGTTTCTGAAAATCTGTAAATATGAGATTGTAGGACATGGTATCTTGTTCCTTTGTGAATCTAAAAATTGCCCATGACTAATTAAGGGTAAATTTTGAAAAACCATTAATCCTATCTATGCGCAGTGTTTAGATTTATCTAGAAATATTGCCAACATTAAAAATTGTTACGTAACAAGAATTTTAACAGCGTTCATCATTACCCCAAATTCATCTGGATAATTATGAACAGATAAGACCAAAAACAAAAATCTTTGTTCATAATCACCTCAGTTAACCCTCCCGTTTACCGAAAAACTTGTCTTCTGTTTTCAGCCATGTTTGAAAAAGATTTTATTTTATATTCAGTAAAGATTTTTTTATTTTGAAAAGGCCTATAATTAAAACATGCAGAACATGGAAATCATGATCTCTATTTTGAATTCTGACATTGAAAGTTTGAAAAATATGGACAACGAGTTGCATCGTCTTGATTTAATATTTTTAGGGATTATTTAACAGCATATCAAAGTTTGAGATGAAGGAAAATTAAAACATTTATTCATTTGAGATTCACCCATTGTATTTTTTTTGTTTCAAATTAAGGAATTTCAATTTTGAAACTTGGTCTGCGTATATCATTTGGAAAAATATATATGAATCTACTGTTAATAAATTCAAAACACGGATTTGAAAATCTCTTTGAAATGATATAAGCCAAAGGGGTAAACGTGTATAAAAACTAAATTCGAGAAATAACGCTTTAAATTTGTTAGGTTTGGCCATTTTCTATACATTTTCAAACATTTTAAAACATTTTTCTTTCGCACGTAAAAGTATGCGAATTATTTTAAAAAATTCAAAAAATCAACTTGGAGGATCGTTTGGTATTATTTATCGATCATTTTTGCACTTATACCCCTTCGGCTCTGCGGGTCTCATATAATTTTACAAAAAAGGCTACCGTCACTGTTTAAATAAAATTACGATTACAATTTTTAAATTATCAAAATTGTACGGTATTTGACACATTTTCTGTTAATTTCATCATAAATTTTTCAATGTTTCCCGATTGGTTTTTGGTGACCACTAGACTGCCTCAAATTTGTATGGGAAATTCAAAACCTGTGAAAAGTTATGCGCTGCAGGCTAAAATTGATCCTAGGCCTAGTACAAGATCTCATGCCAAATTTGGGCCAGATCGGATCACGGGAAGGGGTCGCTCAACGAGCCTGAAGTTTGTATGGGATTTTGAGACATTTTGTTCGAGAGAAACATGAAAACCCAGTTTTTCATCAATAACTTTGATTCCCGTCGGCCGATTTCTTTCAAAAACGGGTTTTCTTAAAGCCTAAATTATGAAAAATATTTCATCCGAAGACTGCATTTCGATAAGAGTTAAGATAAAAAAGTTTTTAGGCTTCAAAAATGGGCTAACTTTTTTAAGGATGGTATTCATCACTGTTAATGAGTCAGGGCGGTCGAACATATTGACGCCTCATTAACAGTAATGAATACCACCGTAAAAAAAGTAAGCCCATTTTTGAAGCCTAATAACTTTTTTATCTTAACTCTTATCGAAATGCAGTCTTCGGATGAAATATTTTTCATAATTTAGGCTTTAAGAAAACCCGTTTTTGAAAGAAATCGGCCGACGGGAATGAAAGTTATTGATGAAAATCTGATTTTTCATGTTTCTCCCGAACTAAATGTCTCAAAATCCCATACAAACTTCAGGCTCGTTGAGCGACCCCTTCCCGTGATCCGATCTGGCCCAAATTTGGCATGAGATCTTGTACTAGGTCTAGGATCAATTTTAGCCTGCAGCGCATAACTTTTTCAAAAGTCGGGTCATTTGCGGCACTCTAGTGACCACATATCATTTGTATGAAGAGCACTCAAGCGGACTCTAGTTTCATTAATGAGAAGTTTGGATAGCCTCTGAAAGGTAGTAAGATCGTATCAAAATCGTTTAAAAATCGTAAAAAAAAACACAAACGCATTAATATCATAATTCAAATTATACTTATACAACAACTTCAATCATTCGTAACATGAATTCCATTTCAACAACTTCGTACATCCATCCAAACTTAACAACTTTTACAAAATTATGTAAAATATCGAAAATTTGCTTTGTAATTTTTTCCAATTTGTTATTGTTTGCTAAGCTTTAACAGAAAATTTATTAATAGGCATCTTGCTCTGTATTTATGAACATCAATAATGAAAAACTAGACAGAATCAATAGTTGGGAAGTTATCCGGTCTTGTTCTGACAAATCATTCAGAAGAAAGATTTTTTTTAGCAAAATTTTGACTTGAAAAAGGTGCAATAATTAAAAAGATTTGAATTCGTTTTTATCCTGTTTATAGAAGGCCTTCCAAATACTCTTGTCATATCGAGATATTGAAAAATTTGGAAAGAGTTGGATTGAGTTGAGGTTAAGGTCCATACTTTGAAAAATCAATATTGTGATATAACTAGAGTTCGTTGAAAAAATTATTCTTTAAATGTCAAAAGCTTGTGAACGCTATATTTTGCATTCTGCTTTTTTTGACGTAGAATTACGTCTTACGGCAACACTATAGGGGGACAAATCGAAATTCCCAAACGAATCTCGCGTCACGAAAACGTTCCAACTCAAAGACATCCTTTTTGAAAGACATATCATCTCTACTCGTCATGGATTGGCTGGTCAAAAATGAAAAAAAAACACCGACGCCCCGCCCCTTGATGGGTTTTGATTTTCCCTGTCAACGAAATGTATAAAAACGAAGGGTCGCCTTGCGAGTTGGTATCAGTTTCTGTTTGCCCGTTGTGTAGGAAAGTTCTACTGCTGCTGCTTCGATCTGCGTTTGGACCCCACCAGTGGTAATCCAACGCAGATATCAATTTGCAGATTAGATCAGTGGCAAGCAGCAGAGGCGGTGCTGACGACAAGCGGCGGACACATATTGACATGTCATGTTGACTTGTCATATGATGTCAGGTTGACATGACATCTTTAAACAAGTCATTCACGTCAATTTGTATTTAAATGTCATAACAACACCAATAGCGTTTGATACTAACACACATCATCAAACACATATCAGATGAACTGTTTATTTTCATATATTTTCCACACGTAATTTTTATGCGCACTTGATTCAATTGTTCGCACATACATTCGCCCATTTTTCACACGCAACCTAGGATGTTGAAGGTTGAAAAAGTAAGTGAAAGCAAGCTTAATAAATTGTCGAAATCAATCATTAAGGTAAATATCAAACATAATTTCAATACCAAGGACTGCTAATGATTAATTGCTTGGGCTTTCTAAATAAAACCTTCCCTGCCTTCATCTGATACAGGACTGCTGGCTCGATTATCGAAAAATTCAGTTTTGTCATTTTTTTCTCATCGAATAAGCCCCGCCTCCATTGACCGCAACAATACGAAAAGCCCGGGTGTAAAAAGGCATAAATATAACTACCGTAACATTTTCCCTTCATTTACATTAAAGCTTCTTTCGTGTATGGTCGTTGCTTGTAAAGCAACCAGCTAGGAAGGAAACAAGTGAAACCATCCAACATCAGCCTACTCCGTTAATGTGTTGCATTTCGTTCAAAATTTTCTCGCATAGCGCAAAGCGAAAGCTACATGAAAATGTTTCAGAAGAACTTGGTACGGATTCTCTCACATTCTAGGGCAAAACATGATAAGAAAAAGAAAAGCAAAGAAAAAAGTTGTTATCATTGCTTTCTATTTTATTGTTTGATAGATTTTATTATTTAATAATGAGCAGTTTTGAAAGATGAATAAAACATGAATGTATAATTCACCACTGTTTTCGATTTTTTTTAAATTTTCATGATTTTTTTTATCGGCAGAATTTGACAGAAATTAACGATTTTAACTTTTCTTGTCGTAATTCTACGACAACTTCACGGTCGTGTGTTGCACAACCTCTTCAACTTTTTTTTAATTTGTCTTTCAAATTTTTCTAAGGAAAACGGTGAACTTGAAAATTTTGGAAAATGGGTGGTCTTTTTTTATATTTGGAACCATAAAATTGACTTCAAGTCCGTTGTAAACCGATGAGATTTTAAATGCCTTGAAAAGATTGACGTACATCAGTTGGGAGGCAAAACTAATTTCATATTGCGTAAAATTTATACTGTTTTTCAAATGGAGTAAAATTTGAAAAAATATGCAAGTAACAAAAATGATTTATAAAGATGAATCTATACTTAGGTTCCCGTATTTTTTTCAGCACGTATCCGGGCCGAACAAATCCGAATAATTTTTAACTAAAAACCTGGCAAAATTTGGGATTTGATTTCATGATTGTCGACCTTTAAACTTCAGGCAATATCAATGCAAATTAATAGCAAAAAAAACTTAATGTTATCAGCAGATTTTAAATCGTATGTTAGGCTTCCACAAAACCTTTCGTGATTATATTTTTAGAAATTACTAAAAGAATATTCTATTTTTGGATGCATACATAATTTTTTTTAACAAATCAAATTGTTTTTCGTTCGGTTTGGCAAAAAGGGGAATAAATCTGAGAATTTTTCAATGAAATCCGGGCAACCAAGCCGGATCGGACTTTTCTCAAAATTTGTATTAAATATCCGGGCAAACCCGGATAAAACCGGGCAACCTGCAAACTTAATCCTAATTCGATGTGACCTAGGCAAATGTTTTTTTTTGGCCCGCCAGCCAATCTCATTCCTGAAATTTGGCCCGCCTGTTGAAAATGTTAGCCACCCATGTCTTAAACCTTCTTCAAACGGAAAAACGGAAATTTTGTTGCATTGTACCATCGAAAAGAAAAAAGTAAAAATAATCAATTTTATCAATGTTGAATCATTTTAAAATTTTTAAAGAATTTGCTATTGTCTTCTACCAACATAAACACACCCTCATAAAAAAGCTCGTGAAAATTCTGAACAGTGTTACTTTAATTTCATATGAGTATTTTATATAAATTTTTGTCACGATTATTGCAAATTTTCAAAGGAATCCTAACATGTCCAAGCTTTAAAAAGTGTAATTCGAAATTTTCTTGATAAATTATGACCAGTTATCGAAAAATGTTTATTTTGAACGAACAACTTAAAAAATGGTTTGGACCCCGTGATGGTATTTTTTTTAACTCTCGAATTTTTTTTTTTTTTTTTTTTTTTTTTTTTTTTTTTTTTTTTTTTTTTTTTTATTGATATCAAAAATAAAATTACATAACTAAAACTAAAACTACATTAACTTTATTATCATCACTTGCCTTTCATTTCTGTAAATATTTTTAATTTTTTTTCTTTTCACTCGCTCATCATTTTTAAATTATTTTCTCAACTATATTCCAGTTACTGAATACAGCGAGAATAAAAACGAATATTCACTTACAAATATTTATCTATTTACTTTTTGAGCGGCACAATCCACTTCTTTTTACGATGCTCTGGCTTTTTTCCTGTTTCAATTCTATTTTCAATTGTTTACATTTACTCCTCGTTCTTTTCTGTTCAAATTCCAGGAAAAATACCTTGTCTGGCACAAAGATTGGTGTTCCAGCTTCCGATCCATTTGATGACTGGCTTTCATTGTCTTCATTCTTTTTGAGTTTTCTTCCACGCTTTGGAACTCGTTTCCATTGCTCCGACGATGAAAGCTCTTGAACCATCCGTTGCGCTACAGTACTTGTTTGCGAATTTTCCGTTATGTGCTCATCGACACTCTGCGCTGGTTGCGTTGATTCTTCTGGTTTTGCTTTTCTGATGGGCGTTATTGTTTGCAATGAGCTTTTGGTCTTATTGAGTACTATCGAAGAGCTTTCTGTTGGCTGAACACTTTCTGGGTTGGACAAAAGCGTTTCCGCAACTTGAGTTCCAGCTGCTATACTGCTGTACAAACGACCTTGAACCGAGACACGTTTCATTTCACCATTCCGTCGCGGGCAGTTAACCTTAAAATGTTCGTTACTTTGGCACAAAAAACACTTGTTCACCATTCCGTCGTGATAAAGTCTGGCCTGGAAGTCTCCAAATCGAAGCTTTGAGGGAATCTCCTTGCTGATCTCCATGTATACCCCTCTCACTGTAGAGAACACGGGGTAACCTGTGCTTCTATGATATTTCTCTCGTACCTGACTTCTTATTGTTCCGAAAGGTGCTAATGCGTTACATATTTCACTATCTTCCAATTCAGGAGGAAGATTAAAAATTCTTACGTACCTAAGGTTAACTCCAGCTTCCGTCATTGCAACTTCAGTAGTGGTTCCATTTACATATGAAAAAGTATGCACTGGTCGCAGATTACACACGTAAGAATTCAGCAACAGCTCATTATTAAATTTGACAAGGATTGATCGTGATTCTCTTTCTTTGTGTACCGAATACAAATCTTCCGGCTTGAAGCATCTGTCCTCACAGAACTGGAACATTTCTGCTTCAGTTGGTTCTGCTGCATCCTTTCCGAATGAAAATCGAAGAGTGTGAATCCTGATTTTAGGTTCCGACATTATTTCACGTGGCCTTTATAACCTCAAAAAATCAAAAGCTTCAGATACTTGTATCACATCACTACTTGGTATGGAAAAAGCTAAGAGAACTCAGTTGTACAACCGATTACTTTGACGTCTTGTAGTAAACTGCGAATTAAATCACTGAAAAATTAGAATATTATCATCTTTTCAAAATTTCCCAATTATAAAAAAAAAGATCTTTGATTCGTTTGTTTCTACATGATTGATAGTTTTTTTTTAATGAATCATGATTTGCGATATCTGAAAAAAATTTAAGAGAATTTTTAGATTTTTCATCTCTTTCTTCGAGGCAGGTTTAAACTCAGGGTTTCGGTGAATTTTTTTTGTTTTTTTTTTTATTTTGAAGGGTAATTGAAGAGAAATCACAGTAGTTAATAAGTTTAAAAACTTATGATATTCTTATGATACTTATGATATGATTTTTTGAACTGTTCAATTCTGTCTTTGAAATTCAAATTATTATTCTGAATTTAGAATTGTAGATTGATTCCTTGATCTTGGAACCAAAACTGAATTTCGGTTCCCTTTGCTAAATTTTCCCGGTTTTGAGTCTAAATTCCCGGTTTTTTCCCGGTTTTCCCGGTTCGATTTTCAATTCCCGGTTTTTTCCCGGTTTTCCCGGTTTTCCCGGTTTTCCCGGTTCTGTGGCCACCCTGAATATGATAAATTCAACTACAATTCTATGATTAATTTTAAGCATTCAATTATAGATATAATAGATTTTACTTTACTTTTCTGATTGGCCTCTAACATTTAACTATAACTATGATAAATTCAATTGTAGTGGTATAATTGATTCAACTGTAAATATGGTAGATTCTACTAAAAAATGTATGATTGATCTTAAGCACTGGACTATCAGTATAGTAAATTCAACGATATATTTATGATCGATTGTGCGATACTTGAATAAATACATACACATCCAAACACTACACGTACATAAGTGTAGTTAGTGTGTCTTCAGCAGACAACTGATGTTTACCAATGGCAAAAACAGACGCTATTTTGCAAAGATATAATTGAATAGCATACATTTGCCTGTTTGAATAAACTTGCGACCAAATTTTTCCTTCCTTTAGGTCAGTTCAAGCCACATGCGACAGCAACTCAATTCCAAAAAAAATCCGCTGGAGGAATCCTTGGACGTCCCAGTTGGATCCCAGCAAACATTTAAGAAGGTATATCACAGGAACAACAGAAGTATTCAAACAAATATACCAGATGAAAAGATTGTATTAAACTTACCGAAATAGTATATAGTTACAAAAGTGGAGGCGATATATCTCCAATGACAAAATTCCAACGATTCGATTTCCCAACAAAAAGATAAAAAACGATTTTAAGTAATTTGAGTAAAACGAAAAAAACTCCTCGACCCAGATTTGAATTCCAGTCCTCCGAGTTCGCTGTCCTGTATTTTACCACGATGCCAACTTATCAGACGATATGATACACGATATAGCTCTATAGGTGAGATTTTGTCTTTACGAACCGGTCAAAGGAAGAAAGGGAGAGACTAGATAGAGTGTCAATTAAAAGCCCGCCCATTTATCGTAAAACAAATCACTTTTAAACAGCTCGAATCGTTAATGTCGAATTAGCATACTCCAAACTTTTTGGAGATATATTTACGAATTGACTAAACTGCTATCCGATTCAACTTTTTTGGGCAAAGCTTGACGTAGATGAATCCAGAAATGGCTGGACAGAGCCAAAACCATTGATGTGCTGACTGTTAACAAAATCAAATCATTCTTTGTTACCATAAATTTTTTTGTGCTTTTATATAATAAAAAATAAACAAAATATATATAAGACCGAAAGGATGATAAAAATAAATCCAGGAACAATCTGAAAAAAAAAACTGTAAATATATAGTTGAACACAGAAAACAAATCATAGAAGCATAATCGATTCAATCATATTTATAGTTAAATCAACCATAGCACTAGAGTTGAATCTACAATATATAGTTGAATACCCAACAACAACCAGTATGTTATAGTTAAAATAGTTATTATAGTTATGATTGAATCAATCATACAATTGTAGTTGTACCTATCATATTTATAGTTGCACTTATAAAACCAATCATACAAATACAGTTGAATATTGAATTAATACAGTTGATCGAGAATCAATCATCAATATGATTTAATATAGGCGGAATATTATTGATGGAACTATACTTTGTTCTCCGTGTAATCTTCAATATTTTCAATCCCTACTGCATGTGTTATGAAAGAAGTGAAGGATTTTTTTTCTGAAAGGATAATGCCATTCGGCGCAAAATTTCTTTGCCAATTATGTGCAAATATCTTCATGCACTGTTTGGAGTAGGTCCTAATCTGTGGATGTTAACCACTATTTTTCCAGTTTTGAGTTGTTGATGGCTGACTTTCTTGCTGTTAAACGAAATTAAGGCTGACATTCGATTTGTCGGATCGATTAAGGCTCATCCCACACAGCATTTTGACGTAGTTTTCTAACACAGTTTTATTTGTAGTTCACACCGTATTAAGCTTTCCTGGACTCCTTTCCTGGACAAAAACTCATCAGTACAAGAATATACCACCGCCAAAGTTTTGGCTCATATCAACATCCGAATCAATTGCAAATCATGCTACCGATCCAAGAAATGCATTTTGTTGTGAAGTTGATGCAATCTAAAACCAATGAATAAAAAAATTCAAGGTAAAGAAAATATATTTTGACGGGGCCTTATTTCAAAATATTGAGTTTAAAATCTGAATATCAAATTAAAAAACCCGGAACCAAGATTATCCCTCCGGAGGTATAATTGTCCCTCTGAATAAAGATTTATAATCAATGTCTTCTCAGAACTCAATTTTAAAATACTGCATCATTCCAACGAAGAAGCTGCTTCTGCAGTTCAAACCGATGTCACAAACCCACACAGAAACTATTCAAGTTCACTTACCACACCACTTTGTGACTAAAATTGTTAGCAGAGGAGATGGTGCTTGCTGGCAATGATGATAATTTTGTCCTAGTCAAAGTTTGGGGTTTGAAGCCGCTTACCTGAAATAAGACAAGAAAAAAAAGAAACAACTTGTTAGTTAGTTCGATAATTGGTGTTTTATAAATAGATAGAATCGATCGATCATAAAAAACAACAACTTCGGGTAACAAACTCCTTGAGATTTACTCAACACGATCAACCTATTCAATCGAATGTTGTCAAAATTTATGTGCTATTAAATTTGGTCGTTTGAGCGCGAACTTGTATCGGAATTATGATAATCTAAACATGAGAAGAAGAAAAAGGATCTTAGAGCACAAAGAAGTTTCTGTAATGAAAAAAAAAACAAATATACCTAGAAGGAACCTTCATAATTGTTAAGAAAGAAAAAAAAGGAATCAAAGACGAGACCCAACTGAAGGTGCTAATGGACAACGAAAAACCCCCTCCCCTCGAAGATTGAAGGAGAAAGGTGCGTTCAATATTTAGTCGAAGGGAAGTAAGCCGCGAGGGAAAGGTTTCCGGGGTAAGACTTTTCGATCTACTACTGAATAATTTATTTGCATTTAGACGACGCCGATTTCTTCGGAACTGACTGCTGCTTCGCTATTCTGAGCCGTCTGGGTCTGGGACTGAGGCAGAAACCAATGTCACTGTAATACAGGTATAGCAGTAGGTAGGTTTTTTATTTATTATTTTTTGACTCGAACTGAACAGAGTGGTTTACTGGAACAAAAAAGGTCAACTACACACTTCAACGCTACACCCGGACGACATAGACTTGGATTAGAACTAAAGTGTTATTTACGTTTAAATGGAATCATCTTTTTTTTAATCAGATAAAAAAAAATTAAATTCACTTCATTTTGTGTTATCGGCCAATCCAAAAATACCTACAAGAATGGAACAGGAAAACAGGGAGGGAAGGCGTTTGATTAAAATTATTGTGCTAGTCAACGAACTTGGGCAGTGGGTTTTTTTGGAATTGCGTCGACGTCGTCGGTCGGTAATTCCAGGAAACCACACCATATTGACTTCCAGTACCAACTACAAAGGTCAGGGTCAGGATACTGCTGAAGTGCTGGCTGATACGAACGGGCAAAACAACAACGACGATATGGCAATAACCAAAACAAAACAACAACCAACCGTAGGCTGATGATGCCTCACGTGATCCAGTTGGAAAACTTTCATAAGAGATTTAATGGTATTTTTTTTTTTATTCTCCTCAAAATTTTAAGAATCTTCAACAGTTTCAAGTTGTTCTCTATTTACAATATAAATAAGCTTTATATTGAAAAAAAAAAATCCGACTTCTGAGCTTACATAAAAAGTAATCATTAAGGAAGGCACCTCGGATAATTTCATTCAGTATTTTTGAAAAATTTATGGTGATCGTTTCAAAATCTGCGAAATTGCAGAAGAAAAATAACAGATAACTGATTGTTTCAAAGTTGTGATGTGGATGAGTAACTGCAATCTTATAACCAAAGGACCTACTAAGAACTAAGAACTTTTCTAAACTATTCCTGAAGCACCATAAAGAACCATAGATATCTTATGAATTCAAATTTCTAACATATACTCTCGATTGAGTACTTGGATATTTTATTGATTCATTCTCAACAAACACGTATTTTTCACTAAATATGGGAGAAACTCTAAAAAGTTACTAAGACACCATACACCATCTATTAAAGATCTATCTTAAGGTTGCCGGTATTTACAGCACGTATTCGGGCCGGACAAATTCGGGAAATTTTACATTAAAAAACCTGGCAAAATCCGGGTATTTAATTTCAAAATTGACGACCGAAAATCCGGGCAAATTTGGTCAAACGCTAGAAATTACTCAACAAAATTCAAGAAAGACAATTAAAAAAAAATTGTTCATCAAATCTCATTAAACCATATTTTAGGCTTCCAAAAAACATTTCGTGATTATTTTTGCAAAACTCAATATATTTGCTAAAAAATTTCGTTTTGGAAGCAAAAATAACAAAAATATTTACAACACCATTTTTTTTTTGTTTGAATTGACAAATAATGTGAAAAAAATCCGGGTAAAATCCGGGCTTTTTAAATAAAATTCAGGGAACCGAGCCGAGTCGAACTGTTGCCAAATGTTACATACACGATCTTTTAAAGATCTATCTTAAGGTTGCCGGAATTTTTTTCAGCACGTATTCGGGCCGGACAAATCCAAGCAATTTTATAATTTTTTAATTTCAAAATTGATGACCAAAAATCCGAGCAATATCCGGGCAAATTCGGTCAAAACCCAGAAATTACTCAACAAAATTCAAGAAAGAAAATTTAAAAAAAAATTGTTCATCAAATCTTATCGACAGATTTTAAATCGTAATTTGGGCTTCCAAAAAACTTTTGATGATTATTTTTGCAAAACTCAGTATTTTTGCTCAAAAAAAACCGTTTTGAAGTCAACAATAAAACAAATTTACAACACAACATGTTTTTTTTTGTTTTATGTGCCAAAAAATGTGAAAAAATCCTGCAAAATCCGGTCTTTTTTCAATGAAGTCAGATCTATTAAACGATCTATTCAAGATCGATCTTAAGATTGTCAGAATTTTTTCAGCACGTATTCGGGTCGGCTAAATCCGAGCAATTTTATTTTAAAAATCTGACCAAATTTGAGCATTTGATTTCAAAATTGACGACCAAAAATCCGGGCAATATCCGGGCAAATTTTGTCAAAACCTACAAATTACTCAACAAAAATCAAGAAAGAAAATTGAAAAAACCGACCGATTAAATAATATTTTAGTCTACCAAAAGACCTTTGATGATTGTTTTTGCAAAACTCATTAGTTTTTGATCAAAAAATTCGTTTTGGAGGCAAATTTCTAGATTTTTTTTAGCAAGTATTCGAATCGGACAAATCCGGGCCATTTTTATATTAAAAATCTGACAAAATCCGGGTATTTGATTTTAAAATTGACGACCAAAAATCCGGGCAAATTTTGTCAAAACTCAAAAATTACTCAACAAAATTCGAGAAAGAAAATTGAAAGAAAGAATTGTTCATCAAATCTCATTCACAGATTTTAAATCGTATTTTAGGCTTCCATGATTATTTTTGCAAAACTCATTTTTTTTTTGCTCGAAAAATTTCGCAGGTTTTGGAAACACATGAAAAAATCACATTTTCCAAGCTAAGTTTTAATATAATATTTGGAATTTAATAATAATCCCGCAATCCAAATCCAAAAAACATTACTGAGATTACTGATAATTGAAAAAATAATGATTCGATATTAAATTTAATAAGAAAACATATCGAGCGTAAATAGAAAATAATTTTAAAAAATTGACACACTGCCAAAATTTACTTATGAGCAGGATGACCAGGCCAGTGAGTTTCCATTTTCGGATTGCTGGTTTTTTCCGGTTTTTCCGATTGATATTTAATGATTTTCCCTGTTTTAGAATACTGAAATAAGCAAGTTTGGACAAATTATATAAACAATTATTTAAAAGTTGATATGAAAGTTTGCCAAAACTCCATTTTTTACTAACGAAAATTCTTTATTTTTATGGTTTGGATTTAATGAAATTTGATTAAAATTAGTTTATTTTTCCTGCTATCGTTCTGAATATGACTATTGAGCTTTAAATTTTACAATATTGCCCTCTGAATTCTAAAATGGGAATCATCATGAACGAAGAATTTAGGGTTGCATAAATTTTCTGTAAATCAAAACCTTATTATAAATTTGGATTCATAATTCTAGTTTTGCTGATAGATTCCGCAGAGTCTTTTTTCCTTAAAAACTTTGAAATTTCATTTCAAATTTTGTTTAAAATCAGGTTTTTTGTTGAAAAACTTTTGAATTGCTTTTTTATACGTTTTTTAAGCCACAATTAATGGGACTAGATTCTGAATTTGGCAGAATAATATGAATTCTGAGTCTGAATTGTGAATCCGTCCTTAAAAATGAATATCTTAATTCGAACTTTTTATTTAAAATCCCAATCCAAATTTTAAAAATTGTTTTTAAGGTGGAATTTGCCTTTTAAATTAAGATCTTGTGTGTGAAAAATTCTTAATGAACTCGAATTTTGAAATTTGGTTCATCCCAACCTGAGATGATCGGGTTTGAATTTTAAGAACAATTTTTGGAACATGTCCCAACTTTTGGTTAAATATAAGTCATATAAACTAAACATTAATATTTTGTCAAAAACATACAAAGAAGGGATTGTGCTCATGATCTTTTGAATGAGATCAAAAGAATTGCAACATGTCATAAGATGGCTGTCATAAGATGATTTTGTAACCAATACACTTATGAATTTTTCGAACTTTTTCATCTTTATTTGTTTACCGAATTATTAAATTTTGGTGGGAATTATTTTCACTGCACTGCAATTCCTGTTAAAAGAAAGATGTTTAGATCAAACTAAGTTTTCGAGCTGTGAATCCAGTCGAAAAACTATCTAATCTTGACGTACATCAAATCTTAAAATTCTATATATTACCAAATTTCAAGTTTATGTCCACTTATTTCTTCTTTATCCAGATGATCAGGTTCTTTTTTCCCAACATTCTTGAAAAAAGTGCAATATCAAACGAAATATTAGGTTCATACATTTGTTATAAGTTTATTAATTTAAGACATGTTTTCATTATTCAATGCACGATATCCGTTAGCTTGGACTTAGTTGATACTCGAAAAATTTCTAAAATGTTTTAAGATAAAATATTTTGAAACTGGAATGGAAATACTTCAGAGCACTTTGGCTAAGCTCAAAACTTTCGATTTTTGTATAAATTCCCGACTTTTCCCCAAGGAATTTCAATCCCGATTTTTTCCCACTTTCGAGAAGAAATAGTAATGATGAAGTAAATAAACTTTAGATTTCATTTGGATTATTTATGAAAAAACCATCCTTAAGATATGTACCCAGTTTCCATTCGAAATTCCAGGTTTTTTTCCCGGTTTCCAGGTTCGATTTCCAATTCCCGGTCTTTTTAAGGTTTTCCCGGTTTACTGGTCACCATATATGAGTGACAAAATGTAATAAAATATTAAACCGGGATGGGAAAGCTAACTAAATTGTAAACAAACTAAATTTTTACTTTTAATAACTAAAACTGAACAAGAACCACAGTTTCAAAACAATAAAATAAAAAAAAACAGCAAAAAAAACTTTAAAAAATATGTTGAAGCTCTATAGAACAAACATAACATACTATGGATATAAATAAATTTAAACTGTGAACTCAATACAAAAATTACAAAAAACAACAACAAAAAAAAACAAAATATAAAAAAGCAAATAAAAAAAAAACATAGATGATAGATTAACAAAAATCAAGACAAAAAAAATATCTAGAAACAAGTTGTTAATAAAGCAAAACAATACGCTAAAAAGCAAAAATTACAGAAAAAAATTAATGAAAAAGTTTAAAAGAATGGAAACAAATCAAAAATCGAAGATAAACTAAGAATTCAACAAGAAATTTGTTCCAAGGAGACAAAAATGGTACAGTTTTTAAAACAGTGGGACTTATTCAGTGAGATCTAAAGTGTAAAAACAAAACTTTTTGAGGGTGAAAACAGAAAGTTAATCCCTGGTTAAATAAAACATATCAAAAAAAGAAAAAAGAAACAAATTACGAAATACCAAAAACCGAAAACCGCGAAAATTATTAAATATTATTAAAATTTTTAATCTGTGACCCAAAGATGGGTCTTGACTCAAACATTCAGTCAGCGAAACTTTTTTTGTAGAGAAATGAATCCAACTTAGATGAAATTTCAGGGACTAGATAAGGGAAAATTGATGTTGAAAAACATCAATCGGTGCCAAAACACCGAATTTGGTTGGATATCCAAATACGGCAAACGCATCATTTCTCATCATAACTGACAACCCGTGCAGTATATGAGAAGGCAATGCAAATCTTGCCGTGCCTAAAATATCCAAATTTGTGTCCAACTACCGTAAGATGAAAAGATGGGAATAGAAATAGACCAAGAAAAATGATTATGATCACATGGGAGAACTATTCCCTTCATTCCGATAGACATCGACACTCAACCAGTATAATATTCATACGCCAGGTTGGTCTCCTGTAGTAGAATGTTAATACATGGGCCCCGGAGAGGCGCAAGATGTGGGTTCAAGTCTCACCGGGAGACAAGGCGAATTTTTTTCGCATGTTTTTCAACATCAATTTTCCCTTATCTAGTCCCTGAAATTTCATCTAAGTTGGATTCATTTCTCTATATTATAAAAATTATTATTAAATCTAAAAACAAAGATAATGATAAAAAAATGCTTTTTTGATAAACGTATCAGCATTCCAGCATATAAAAATGTATTGAAAAAAATATCAATTTCGAAGTCTTACTTAGGTCCAAATTCGAATTTTGATATTTTGTATTCCAAATTTCTATGATTTTATTTCAGATTTAGATTTCAGAGTTCAGATGTCGGATAACATATTCAGATTTTTGAATTCATGTTCAAGATTTCATTTTAAGATTCCAAATTCAAGTTTCGATTTCAGATTTCAATTTGTATTTCAGATTTCAATCTATATTTCAGATTCAGATTTTAGTTTCAGATTCAGATTCCAGATTCAATTTGAATCTTATGATGAAAAATGTAAACAAAAATTTGAATGAATCTACATCTGAATAAAACATTTTATCTAAAATTTGAAGCTTAAATCTGTTCAAATAGACTTCGACTCGGATAAAAATCCTAATTTTTGGTCTTAAAAATTAATAGATATTCAAACAACTGCTGTTTACATTGATCTCCTTTTAGCCGACAAGCAAATTCAAAACCAGAAATCCTAATCCCCCTATACCCTACCTTCACCAAGTGCAAAACTCAATGACCGGGGAGCAATAAAAATTACATTTTTAAGCCCAACGCCCCGCAACCGCGTGGCATACTAATGAGGCTCTAATTCAGCGCGAAGGGGTAAGCAACGTGTAATAATTTCTCACCGGATTTGCGAATTACCTTTGATGGTTGTAGCCGAAGTCGTTCTAGTACCTTTAAATCAACTTCTATCCAAGGTGGTTTCCTTCAAGTGTCAAACACTGTGTAAAACCCAATAAAATAGACCGAAATTAGTCATTCCTACTTCTGTATGAAGTTAGTGGAGAGATTATCATTTTTAGCGTCTATCTAATTCATAACATTGATGTTGATCGACATAAGCAGTAGTATTGTTTTAATTTATTATGGACAATCACGTTATTTGATCCGGGAAAGAGGCGACAAATAGTAACCGGGTCATTTCGGTGCCAACATTCGTATATTTCTATTTTAGATCTACACGGCTTTCGCGGGGATATACCGGTGGTTTTGGCAAGTTGACATCGCCCTGATTGGGTTTTATTTTTGGACTTGGCTGGGATCACGAGACTTGTATCAGCAGCAGGATGTTTCAATCGCGTGATTTAATGGCCTAAGAAAGTAATTTAAGCTGAGTGATACTAGTTTTATATGGCGACCGTGACATTTTTAATGTGTTTACGAATGAACATGAATTTCATATGGCAACCGTCATATTTTTCAAAATCCAATAGGAAAAAAATACCTTACGGGTTCAATTCCTCTTTCCCCGCATCGACTTGTAAGGGGGCGCCACCCAAAAGTCGTTGCACCGGAAGCGCTGTTCCACATTGACGGGGTGTCGCTATCGGGCCATTCAAGCGCCGCCGCCGCCGCGCGTTATCAGCAAGCCTATAAAAAGACACATTCCTGGTGTGCATATCTGGGACCGCAAATGGCGTGGGGAAAATTTTTCAAATCTACTACACACCGCAAAAGCCTGCAGCAGCAACAACAACGACAAAAACCCTCTAGTATGAATTAAATTCCGACCGGGCCAAATGCTCAGACGAGGCAACGGGAGGGATGTTGTTGATTGGATACGCGGGGTTTGTTTTCATTCTCGAATGCAATTTACGTCTCGCGCGCGCGATAGAATACCCGCCAGGGGGTTGTGTTGTTGATGCAATCATTGAACGAAACAGAACCCGAATGACTAGAGCATGTCGACGGCACACGGGGAGGGAGGAGGTTTGTTGTTGCCTAGGGAAGTGGCAGGCAAGTGCAGTTTGCCAGTTAATTGTGGGGTTTGGCGAGGCGAAGGGGGTTGTAATAATTCCATCTGATTGTAATTGGAAGCGCCGTCATTTGGGTACCACAGCTAGAGGGAGCTAGACTCAGAGGAAAGTGTTGGCGTGTTACCGGTTCGGTCTGAAACGGATAGCAATCTAGATGTGTGATACACCGGAATCGCGCGGTTGATGCCAAAAATATGTTGTTTTTTTTTGCTGTAAATAATCATTCGAACAGTATCAAATATCAACAGTTTTACGTTATAGTTTCGAATATTTGAAAGGCAAAAATAACAAAAGATCATTTTTACGCAATAAATGTAATGAGCTGTCAGGTTTCTTTGAAGTTTCAGAGAGTTCGGGGGTTTTCAATGATTTTAAATTGAATATTTCATGAATTAATGGGTTTGGCTTTATCGAAAGTTATTTTGAACTGTACAAAAATAGTAGATATTTAAATGTTGACATACAGATATGACGACTGTTTTCAAGACAAAATATTCATAAAATTGAAAGCCATGAGGTTGATGGTAGAGTAACATGTGCGCATCCCCACATTTAGCTTACATTTTAAATGACTCAGCCTTTGCTCTACATCTTCGGTATTTACACATTTCCATACATCTTGGTTCTCTCCATTTTTTTGCTAGCTTTCCAATTTTGTAATACAATCACTGTCTTCAATCACATTTTTTTTAAAACCGCCTTAGGTTTATAGGATACTTGCAGTATCCTGTGAAACCATTAAAATAAAAAAAATAGACTTAGGATTTGAAATTCTGTTCTAATTAAGGAGTATCAAGAATATTTGATTTAAAGGGTCTTAGTTACGCAAAGTATGTTTTCACTGTAAATTGATATCAATCTAACCGGAAATCGGTGTGCTACTCTTGAAAATATCTTCCAAAGACCAATTTAACTTAAAGCATAGTTTTGTCTCGTATAAAAACGACATAATGCTTTATGAAACATTCTTTTACCACGGTGGTTTTTTTTTAAATTTTATACCAATATATTTTTATTGTTTAAATTGTTTTTTCTATATTTTTATAATGCTTTTTATACCTAAAATTTTAAATTTAAATTTCATTTCATTTTATTTTATCTTAATTTTTTTATTTAATTTTTTTTTGTTTGATATTTTTTTTTTTCATTTTTATTCTTTTCGATATTTTTGAATTTAAAAAAACATTATTTTTTTAAATCTTTTAAATTTTTATTTTCTATTTATTTTTTTTTAATTTTTTAATTTCTTTAACTATATTTTGACTTTTTTATTAATTTATTTTTTTTTCTTTTTTCACTTTTTTAAATTTTTTATTTCCTTTTCTATTTTATTTTCTGTTTAAATTTTTTATTTATTTATGATTTTTTTTCATTTCCTTTTTTTATTTTTATTTCCTTATAACTAGTTTTTAATTATATTTTAATTATATTTATTATAATTTGAAATAATTTTAAATTTCTTTTTAAATTTTCGATTTGTTTTTTTTTTAATGAATTATTATTTAATTTTTAATAGTTTTTTTTTATTTTCTTTTCTATTATTTTTTCACATTTTTATGTTAATTTTTAATAAACTTTTGATTTTTTTTTAAATTTTTTATTGCCTTTTAAATATTTTTTTTTTTTGGTTTTACAGACGTTACGTTTTAACGTTCTAAAGTGGTGCTAAAATACAACAAAAAAAACAAAAGTTTTTTTTTTTAAATTATAAAGTACTCAAAATTGAAAAAAAACATGAAAAATTCAAAAAATTAAAAAAAAATCAAACAAAAGACTAAAAATGACAAAAACAACTGAAAAATGATGAAGAATGAAAAAAATAGCGAATAAGACAAAAATCAAGTAGATTATTAACAAAACAAGAATAGTGCAAAATGCATCAAAAACATGAGAAAAATTAATTAAAAAACTACCAAAAATGGTCAGAAATTGGCTAAAAATAACGTTTATGATAAGAAAAATAGTTATTATGTATAAATAAAAGAAAAAAAATTAAGAAAAAAAACCGTTCGATTTTGGCAACATTCGATTTTGGCAACACAAAATGTTCGGGCATGTTGCCAAAAACGAACGGGGTCTGTATTTTATTTTTTTTTAGTTTTTTTTATTTTTTTTTATTTTATAAGGC
>NC_073692.1:147116841-147169837 GCF_029784155.1 Uranotaenia lowii
GTTTTTTTTGTCTTCTTTATTCTGCCTTCTGTCCTCTGTCTTCTGTATTCTGAACTCTGCCTTCTGTTTTCTGTTTTTCATATCCTATCTTCTGTTTTCTGTGTTCTCTTCTGTCTTCTGTATTCAATCTTCTGTCTTCTGCCTTCTGTCTTCTGTCTTCTGTCTTCTTCCTTTTGTCTTCTGTCTTCTGTCTTCTATTTTCTGTCTTCTGTATTCTGTCTTCTAGCTTCAGTCTGATGTTTTTTTTGTCTTTTGTCTTCTGCCTTCTGTCGTCTATCTTCTGTTTTCTGTCTTCTGTGTTCTGTCTTCTGTCTTCTGTCTTCTGTCTCTTGTCTCTTGTCTCTTGTCTCTTGTCTCTTGTCTTCTGTCTTCTGTCTTCTGTCTTCTGTCTTCTGTCTTCTGTCTTCTGTCTTCTGTCTTCTGTCTTCTGTCTTCTGTCTTCTGTCTTCTGTCTTCTGTCTTCTGTCTTCTGTCTTCTGTCTTCTGTCTTCTGTCTTCTGTCTTCTGTCTTCTGTCTTCTGTCTTCTGTCTTCTGTCTTCTGTCTTCTGTCTTCTGTCTTCTGTCTTCTGTCTTCTGTCTTCTGTCTTCTGTCTTCTGTCTTCTGTCTTCTGTCTTCTGTCTTCTGTCTTCTGTCTTCTGTCTTCTGTCTTCTGTCTTCTGTCTTCTGTCTTCTGTCTTCTGTCTTCTGTCTTCTGTCTTCTGTCTTCTGTCTTCTGTCTTCTGTCTTCTGTCTTCTGTCTTCTGTCTTCTGTCTTCTGTCTTCTGTCTTCTGTCGTCTGTCTTCTGTCTTCTGTCTTCTGTCTTTTGTTTTCTGTTTTAAGGGTGATACGGTCAAAATTTGGTGCTTGTGCTTGAAGATATCTGCTACCTTTCTCCTTCCTTTTGCCGTATAAAACTCCTGTCCCGGAAGCTGCTTGTAGTCGGCTTTGACGTAGGTTTCGTCGTCCATTACCACGCAGTCAAACTTCGTCAGCATCCTCGTGTACAGCCTCCGGGATCGCGCTTTGGCCGTCGTATTTTGTTTATCATCGCGATTTGGAGTCACTACCTTCTTGTAAGTCGATAGTTCTGCTTGTTTTTTGGCTCCATGCACGGATGTAGACGATACACCCAGATTATTTACGGCATCTCGGAGAGAGAGGTTAGGGTTTCGCTTGCAACTACCGGCAACTCTCTTTGTCGTCTCAGCGGCTTCCGGTTTTCGATTTCCCCCCGGTCCAGACTTCCTGGCTGTCGACAAACGTTCCCCAAACACTTTAATTACATTTGTAACGGTTGATTTGGCAACTTTTAGCGATTTTGCCAGCTTTGCGTGCGAGTAGCTCGGATTTTCGCGATGCGCGAGCAAAATTTTGATACGCTGCTCTTCTTCCTTGGACGGCATTTTGACAACTGAAAAATGAATTCCAAAATCAAAATAGGAGCAACATTCTACACACACACCTTCAAAATGAGGGGTGTTCAGGTTTTTTAAATGCAAAATTGAAAGAAATACGTCAAGTTGATATTGACTAAATTTTGACCGTATCACCCTTTACTAGTTCTAGTGCTAGTTCTAGTACTAGTCCTAGTGCTAGTCCAACTCCTAGTCCTAGACCTACTCCTAGTCCTAGTTACCAGCTAAAAAAAAGACCTACTCCAAGTCCTACTTTTAGACCTAATCCTACTTCTTGTAGAGATGCTAGTAGAAGTCCTAGTCCTAATTCTGGCTGTATTCCTAGTCCTGGACGTAGTCCCAGTCCTAGTTCTAGTCCTAGTCCTAGTTCTAGTTCTAGTCCTAGTCCTAGTTCTAGTCCTAGTCCTCATCCTGGTCCTGGTCCTAGTTCTACTCTTAGTCCTAGTCCTAGTTCTAGTATTAGTCCTAGTTCTAGTCTTAGTTCTAGTCCTTGTCCTTGTCCTAGTCCTAGTCCTAGTCCCTGTTCAAATCCAAGTCCTAGTCCCAGATCTAGTCCTAGTCCTAGTTCAAGTCCTAGTCCTAGTCCTAGTATTAGTCCTAGTCCTAGTCCTAATGTTAGTCTTACTCCTTGTCCTAGTACTGGTCCTAGTTCTAGTCCTAGTCCTGGTCCTGGTCCTAGTCCTGGTCCTAGTTCTGGTCCTACTCCTAGTCCTGGTCCTGGTCCTGGTCCTGGTCCTGGTTCTGGTCCTGGTCCTAGTCCTAGTCCTAGAGGAGAAATCAGGCCGCAAACCTTCAGGCAGAGAGGTTTGTGTGATCAACCCCGAGTCTTTATTATAAGGGGTCGGGTCTCGAGTCATTACGAGAAGAGGTCAGATTTCAAGTCGTTAGAGGAGAGATCGGGCCTTGAACCGTGCAGAGGAGAGGTAAACTTCGAGTCGATGCGAGGAGGGGTCGGATCTCAAGTCGTTAGAGGAGAGATCAGGCCTCAAGTCGCGAAGAGGAGAGGTTTGTGTGGGAATCTCGAGTCATTGCGAGGAGATGTCGGTTCTTAAGTCGTTAAAGGAGAGTTCAGGCGTTGAATCGTAAGGATGAGAGGTTTTGCTGAAAGTGGCCTCGTTAATGAGTATTGCCTTGGAGCGCATTAGCGCGAATAGACCTCCCACTATTGAAGCATAGTGTATTAAACAGTCTCTGCGGCCCCAGGTGGAGTTTAGGGAGTGGGGGGAATACACGGAGTATATCATGAGTCTTCCCATTGTCCCCATGGACCCAGAGTAGCAAACTGGGGGGACGCGGTGGCTCGCCGTGCCTTGGAATACAATCCGTAAACCACCTTTGGTTACCAACAAAAAAAAAGTCCTAGTCCTAGTCCTAGTGTTAGTCTGACTTCTTGTCCTTGTACTGGTTCTAGTGGAAGTCCTAGCCGTATTCGTAGTCCTAGTCCTGGTTCTAGCCTTAGTCTTAGTCCTAGTACAGATCTTGGTCATAGTCCTAGTCCTAGTCGTAGCCTTAGTCCTACTCCCTGTACAGAACTGGGTCCTTGTCCTAGTCCTATTTCAAGTTCTGGTTCTAGTCCTAGTCCTGGTCCTAGTTCTCGGGCTAGTCCTAGTCCTAGTCCTAGGCCTAGTCTTAGTCCTAGTCCTGGTTCTAGTCCTAGTCCTAGACCAACACAAGCGTAGCTCAGACCTCAAGTCGTTAGAGGAGAGATCTGGTACCTAATAGTGGACTCAAATTGAGGCAGAGTCTTTAAACGGGGTTACGAGGCGAGGTAGTATGCTGAAGATGATTCTAAAACGAGTATTGTCGTGGAGCACTTAAGTCCGATTACGATCTCTCATTCACGGGTATAGCGTAGTTGCAGATCCGGATGGGAATTACAGCCAGAGGCCCCTGGTGGACTATACAAAGTATTATGAATCGTACAATTGCACCCCTGGACTTAGAGAAGCAAACTGGCTCGTCGTGCTTTCAAATGCGATCCGTAAATGTGTTTCACAGCCTGGGTTATCAACTACATAATTAAAAAAAAACTTCTAGTCCTAGTTCTGGTTCTGGTTAGTCATAGTAGTGGTCAAAAACGTAAAAAAAAATTTCGTTGCTTATAACTGTTTTGTTTTAAATTGTATCTTATAGGTGTCTTCGAAGAAGTTTGACAGAAAAATGAGCTCTATAAGAAAATCAAATTATTTTTTTTAACAATTCCCCTATAAGCGAGATCAAACATCAAACTTCTGAACCGTTGGCTCTTTGCAGTCTTCGGCAAAGTTGTTTAAAATAAAATTTAATGAAACTTTGTCTTGAACGTCCAGCTTTTAAAACATTCATCTTTCGAGTTCCTGGGTAAAATATGAAAATGAACTTTAAGAATAAGTTTTTTTTTATTTTAAAAATACATTAAAATAGTGCTTTTTCAGCCTCAATTTCACGAACACCGGGAAACTTTTTAGGCAGCTCGCACCATATGCAAATGATCATCAGGTTTTCGTCTATTAAAAAAACTTTTAAAATTGTTTGTATCTACTTGAATCCAAGCTGTGCTATGTTTGTAGAGCTCTTTTCTCTGTAAATTTCCTTCGAAGACACCTAGATTATAAAATGTAAAACAAAAAGGGGCCGTTCAAATATTACGTAACGCAATTTTCGAGCATTTTCAACCCCCCCTCCCCCCTACGTAACACATTCGTTTCAAAATTTCTAAGCAAAAGCCACAAAGCGTAACAAACTGCTATACCCCCTCCCCCCCCCTTAAAGCGTTACGTAATATTTGAATAGTCCCAAAACGATAACATTTTTTTTACATTTTTGACCACAGTCCATAGTTGTGGTTTCGTTTGGAAATTTCAATTTACCCCGATGTAGAGTTTCAGTAAGACGAAATTCCAAGTAAAAATGCAAATAATTACAAGTTTCCGAAAATGGGTGGCTTGTGAAAAAACACCAGCAAATGGAAAGCCGACTTCAAAAGGACGAAAAAGTCCCACGGTAAGGGGGGATGATCTTGACTTTAGCAAAAAGGATGATGATGATGATGAGCGGCCAATGGACTGGCAAGGAGGTGCCAATGGCGTGGGCGGGACGCGTGGTGCCAGGATGATCAAAACTGAGATACCGACACGCTGCCTCAGTTCGTCATCATTAGCCGGAGGGCCTCAGTTACGAGATATGAACGTCGTACTTATATGAGAGCAACACCCATAAAATGCAGTGGGAAAACTTGCGAATGAAAAAAAAAAGACGAAAATGAACGAGTTGTTTTTATTTATAAATTTTGAGAGCCTCGAGGGCGTACCAGTAATGACGATGACGACGACGATGGACTCTGGAGTAGACGAGATATCCAAGTAGGGAGGAATACTGAAATAAACAAGACACAAAAAAAAGTGCAGCAAAAACGAAACAGAAATAAATGCACTCCGACACAGTGCTGCAGTCAGTCAGTCAGTTAGTCAACAAACCGAGGCAGAGCAACGCGTCAGTCAGTTAGTCAGCTGAAACATATGGGATGCAATGATGACGTTTTGATTGAGCCCGACGACGATGCCAACTAAATGAAGGGAAGTGCATCGGGGTGCAGTTTTCTGACTGAATTCATCCCGTGCCGTTGATGACGCATTTGAAAGCTGTTTTGGCTGGTTGATGTGTTTCTCTCCGCTTTTTTGCCTCTTTGCGCGACCGACGACTATACAACTTTACAACAATATGGCCGCTTTTGTCGCCAGAACGAATTTAATAGACTCCCTTCGGGCCCGAGGAAAACCACCTAACGTTCCAGTGAGAGATGTACTAGCTGTGCTAGATTTGGACTACATGTTTGAAATCTACTCTTTTCTAAAAGCTATCGATCTTCGTCTATAATTCTATTTTATTTTCATTTTTCCCTTTCTATCTTCTTTTTTCTTCTAAAAAAAGTGCAAAGCCAAGAAAAAGATTGTAAAAACAAAAAAGCGAGTTTGGCTCCTTGAAACTTAATTGTATGAGCCGTTTCAAATAAAGAATTATAAAAAAAAAAAAAAAATATGGCCGCTTGCGTATTTACGCTAGCTGTTTACACATATGGTTGCTACCTACCACACATGATGGCATGGGCGAGGCGTATATTGACCTAGAGCAATACGCGAACTAAGGCAAGAGTAATCGATGCGCGCCGGAAGATTGGTTGCAGGGAATGGAAGCCATGACGACTTAGCTAATTCACGCCTGTAAACGGGTTTTTTTAAGAAATGGATTATAAAATTTTATTCGTTATTCGAATAGAAATAACTTTGACTATTTCTCTCTATTGGAAATGATGAGGCTTGTCAACTACATCTTCCTTTTTACCCGACAACAATTCATACAACGGTCATTATCATCATTCTTTTTAGAGCAATCAAGATCATCCCCCCTTACTCAGAGTGTTTGCTACGCCTTACAAATTTTTGTGTTCGTCTTTGGCGTTTCTGAAAATTTGACTCAAAGTTGATGGGCTGAGCTGGTTATCTTCTGATGATCTTTCCATTTTCTGCTTTACACCCAATAAAGGTTATTTTTTAATTATTGTGTTTAATTTCTCTGTCACATCAAAGAGTTTCTAAAGTACTTCAAAGTCATTCTGGAAACGAATTCTAAAATTCTGACTCCTGATTTGGCTTCCAAATTCATAAAACCTACTATGCAAACAGAATAAATAAATATTCATATTGGTTAGCTGAAATTCGCTCATTTCGATCGAAATCTGACGCTCAAATTTCCCGAGAACGTTTTTATTTTTTCTCATACTCGGAGCGCCCTAATTGACACGCGAAACTTGCACTTGATAAGCCAGCACATGCAACATCTACATTATCCTCAAAGTAGTTTGCTCTTGATTGTTATTGTTGTTGTTAGTTAAATTCGCCAGACCAAACCAGACCTTGTCGGATCAATTGCAGTTGGTTGTGATTTGTGCACATTTCCAACCCTTACAGTCTTCCTAGTAGGTAGACCCTTCCCTTCACTTCCTCCACAATCACAGAAGAGAAGTAGTAGAAAAAAACACCCACGAATGTGAGGGTGGTGGCAAACGACTACCACCGGTTAGAATAGGCGCCAGCAATTTTCGCTAAAGGCTAGAGTCAGGTGCCTGAGGGTGCTGTTTTTCTCTACCTTTCCGAATAGGTAGGTACACTTACTCACTATATCACCCGGCCACAATTGAATGATAGTAATGGAGGGAGCGCAAAAAAAAGAGGCGCACATGCGATGCGATGTGACTTGTGGTTATGAATCGGTGTGCTGGAAAGTCGAACAAACTGCAAGGTTCTGGTCTGGGAAGCCCATAGAGACTGAGACATTTTTTTTCCACAGCAACAACAATAACAGTTCGCGGCAAGTGCACGCGCCAGGAATGACAGCGGCTAGATCGTGTCGACATCTTGGAATAAATCTAACAAACTAATTCAAGAATTAAAACACGTGTTGCTATAAGCTGGTTGAATGTGACTATATTCGATTGACTGAATGATTGATCAATCGGGATTTCTAATTAATCAAGTTTAAAGATAATATTCTTTGATACTATTTAAGGCATCCCCCAATCAATTTTTCACAAGCCTCACAACTAAAATTATTTTGCTAGGATCCAGAGGTAACCTCGGACCTTAAGCACAAAATAGATCTTCCATCCCTTTATCTATCAACCTATCTAAACATTGACTACTAGGATATTTATTTGACCTCTGAACTAAATTGATGGCCTCTGTCAATCACGGAGTAGAAATCATTGGAGGTCACGCTAGTTATCATGGAACTCGAAGTGACTGATATCATAATTTGATTTTGGAACAAGTAATGTATACATTTTCTACGACCATGGATTTTGGGTCTTACGGTTTAAGGTGGATGTGAGAAGTTAATCAAACTAAGTTAATCTAATATTCAACAATTGTAAGGCATAAAAATTTATTTTTTGGATTTGTAGACATAAACAATTAAAAATTTAAAAAAAAATTCAACACTCTGAGATGATTTTTTTTATTTAAAAAAAATCATGAATCACAGAGGTTTAGAAAAAATAGGAGTTTTCTATACAATTCAGTTAAAAATATGGAATTTAACAAATGAAATGTTTTCTTTTTAAATAAAATAGTGATGAGATACTGGAGTTAGTGATCGTTTTTAGAAGCGGGTGGGTGTGGTAAAATGCCCCTAAAAATATATCCAACTGATAAAAGTTATGTATTTTATCATTGAAATTCTTCATCTAAGCTCTTATTTCTTTCTTATAGAGAGAAGAGCGAAATTTAAATTTTATAAGGTCGGTACAGGGTTTCCAACATTTTTTTTCTCACATTCAGGAAGCTTAAAAAAAAAATAGGATAAAATTAATCTTTTTGGACTCGTTTCTTTCAAACTGTAATATTTGAAATACTTATCAAAAACTTCTGCCAAAATTTTTCATAGAAGTTCTAGCGATGTTAAGCTTGAATGTGGCAGATTTCACAACTTTTCGTAGCAAAAGATACGCAAGAACAGTTTCATAAATTCGAAACAAAAGTCTCGATTTCCATAGAAATGTAAACGAATGTTTGCATACGAGAGTCATATTTTCCAGTTATTAATCCTCTAGTCAATTAATCTTGACGGAAAGTACATTTGCCTAAGTTTCTGACTTTGAAACTTTCTATACTTATTATAATAACTTTTGAAAATAAGTAAAAACTCATTTAAGAAATTTATGATTTAACTATTTTTTTAGTTTTCGGTAATAATAAATAATTAAAGGATATCAATGATTAATTAATCTTAAACTGTTTTTTAAACGCCTTACTATTAAAATTGGATTCAATAGACGAAATTTGACAAAAGGTTTGAGTTCAGAAAACCAAAATCTTCTAAAACAGTTATAAAACATTGATAGAAGATTTGAATCCAATAGAGTTTAAAGTTTTTTTAGGTCAATGTTGGAGTGACGACGAGCAAGCCCTGAATTTTTATTGAGTTTTGAACGAATCTGTTCAAAGTTCTGCTTTCTAAAACATTCAATTTTCTGTACTAATAACAAAATCAGGCTTATTTCCAAAAAATCAGGGAAAAAACGAAGCTTATCAGGTTAACAGGATGGACCATAAAAAATCAGGCAAATCCTGAAAAATCGGGCACATTGGCATCTTTGGGTAGGTATATCAAATGTGTTAATAATATAACAATACGGCAACCCTATCATTGCCGGATTTAGCCTTCGGTGGGATCGGCCGGGCAATTTTTCCTCGGAGGAGAATGAGCTCTGAAAATAACATTTTTTTAAAACCGTCTTACCTATCGTACCAATTGTTTATTGGAAACTGGTGATGAGTTCAGAGTATTTCATCAAAAACCTTCAAGAATAGACTGAAGATTTCAGAGAAGTGTTTTAGAAACTCGAGTTTTAAAGAAGGTAAATGAAACCTAAAAACAAGCCAAGCAGCCACAAATAACTAATTTCAAGTCACAAAATTTGTCAAATTGAAATTTCTCATATGTTCTAAAACGATACCTAACCTCAATAGCTTTTAATTTGTAATTTTTTATGTAATTTGTGCTATTTTTGTCATTTTTGTTTTTTTTGTGTCGTTTTCCATGTAATTTTAGTGTAATTTATTGTCCATTTTTGTATAATTTTTGTGTAATTTTGATAAAATTTTGGTGTATTTTTTCGCCATTTCGCTCAATTTTGTCATTGCTGTCATTTTTGTAAATTTTTCTTTTTTTTAATTTATTTTTTGTCATTTTTGTATCGTTTTTGCGTAATTTATATATCATTTTTGTCTTTTTTGTCTTTATGTCATTCTTTGACATTTTTGTATATTTTTTGTGTATTTTTTTGTAATTTTTGTGTATTTTTTGTGTATTTTGTATTTTTTTTTCATTTTGATCATTGCTGTCATTTTTGTCATTTTTTTCCATTTTTGTCATTTTTTTTTTGTCATTTTTGATCATTTTTGCCATTTTTGTCATATTGTTATTTTTGTCGATTTTTGTAATTTTTATCAATTTTTTGTAATTTGTGTCAATTTTTCTTTTTCGCTATTTTAGTTTTTTGTTTTTTTTTGTCATTTTTGTCTTTTTTTTTGTGACGTTTTCGTGTAACTTTTGTCAATTTTGATGACTTTCGGCCGTCGGATGTAGTAAATAAACATCGTTTTATAATTTTTTTAGACTGAAATCGCCTAGAAACTTTTTCAACAGAACAGGATCAGTCAATATAAAATCTAAATATTTTTTAAAATTTTACATTTATTTAATTTAATTTTTTTCAAGTATCTACGGCTCATTCATCCCCTTATATTCATTGAAATGTAGTTCAGAGGTCTGCTTTAAATGAAAAAATAAAAAAAAGTCAGAACGTTAACTATTTTGTCTCCTATTGAAAAAAAAAGCCGGACAATCAGACCACATGAACATTGAACATTTTAAACCGTAATAAGGGAAGAGATTAAATCTAGATAAGAAAAAATAGTGCTCTAGAATATAAGTTAAGCACAAAAAAAAACAAAAGTTTAGATTCAACTAGAATTTTAAAATGAAAGTTCTAGAGACTGATTTGGAAACCTACAATCTGAATTCAATGTCAAAAACATCATACTTAAAACCAAGATTCAGGAAAAACAATTTGAAATGAAGCTAAATCACAGTCCAAAATAAGAACTAAAATATTACATATCTACAACTGCCTTGAATTTATATTTATTGAAAAAAAAATCTTAAGGTTCGGCTTTTTTTTCAATAGGAGACAAAATAGTTAACGTTCTGACTTTTTTTTTATTTTTCATTTAAAGCAGACCTCTGAACTACATTTCAATGAATATTAGGAGATGAATGAGCCGTAGATGCTTGAAAAAATTAAATTAAATAAATGCAATATTTTAAAAAATATTTAGATTTCATATTGACTGATCCTGTTCTGTTGAAAAAGTTTCTAGGCGATTTCGTCTAAAAAAATTATAAAACGATGTTTATTTACTACATCCGACGGCCGAAATGCACCAAAATTGACAAAAGTTACACGAAAACGTCACAAAAAAAGACAAAAATGACAAAAAAAAACAAAAAACTAAAATAGCGAAAAAGAAAAATTGACACAAATTACAAAAAATTGATAAAAATTACAAAAATCGACAAAAATAACAATATGACAAAAATGGCAAAAATTATCAAAAATGACAAAAAAAACTGACAAAAAAAATTACAAAATGATAAAAATGCCAAAAAATGACAAAAAAGGAAAAAAATGACAAAAATGACAGCAATGATCAAAATGAAAAAAATTACAAAATACACAAAAATTACACAAAAATTACAAAAAAATACACAAAAAATATACAAAAATGTCAAAGAATGACATAAAGACAAAAATGACAAAAAAGACAAAAATGATATAAAAATTACGCAAAAACGATACAAAAATGACAAAAAAAAATGAAAAAAAGAAAAAATTACAAAAATGACAGCAATGACAAAATTGAGCAACATGGCAAAAAACTACACAAAAATTTTACCAAAATTACACAAAAATGGACAATATATTATACAAAAGTTACATGGAAAACGACAGAAAAAAAAACAAAATTGACAAAAATGACAAAAATAACACAAATCACAAAAAAATGACAAGTTAAAAGCTATTGAGGTTAGTTATTGGTTTTAGCACATATGAGAAATTTCAATTTGACAAACTATGTGACTTGAATTTACTTATTTGTGGCTGCTTTGAATCATTAATATGAAATGTGCCCTTTAATGAAAATGAATTTTGCTGTAATACACGTTTTAATCATATATTCATACTCTAAGTACAGAATTTCCGATGCAACAAAATTCAGCAAAAATATAATAAGTTTCAGATGGTAAATAACTTAATTTCTCTAACCGAATGACTGCTTTCAAAAAAGTCCTTGAATTACCCAAATCGGTACTATTTCTGTTTAATCTCAAACTTTGCGCATTTTTTCATTTTTTTTAGGCTTTTCCTTAAAGTATTTATTGACTTTAAAATCGGTTTTCTTGATAGCGAGTTAGAAAAGTGAGCACAGTAGAAATTGAAATCTCAAATATGCTATGATTTTTGGGTTTTGTAAAAAAAATTGTTTTTATTAAATTACTTCTTAACAGTAGAAAACTGTTGAATGGAGCTTTTGAGCCTTTCATTTGTTTTTGAGAATCGGGAATTTCGTGAGACCATGCGGGAAAAAATCAAAATTGAAATTTAAAGTCAAAATTGAAATTGAGTGGCCATCCTGAAAACTGATTTTCGGTTATTGATTTTCATTTGTTCACCCGACGTTTCAGCATTTATTATGGCTTTTTCAAGGAGCCTATCAATATGAAATAATTAAATAATGGTTTTCAAAAAGTTTAAAAATATTGCACTACTTGAAAGTTGTTTTCCTGCCTAGCAACTACTGGTGTTTGTTGAAGTTTGTTTATGCGTTGTATTGGTGTTTTGCTGTTTGTTTTTGATGGAGTTGAAGATGCCAGCATAGATGACACTGAGTCCTTCAGTATTAGTCAATAGATTGACCGTGTTGCCATTCCTCACAATATGATACATGTCAAATGTTTATTTTTATTATCTAATATTCTATGAATTCAGAAAATATGAAATAATATTAAAAAATTACAGCCAGATTCAGTGAAGCTTGCTACATTTAGAATTGGAACAAACTTTTGCTTATATTGTGGCGCTTCTGATGGACAGATTTGGAAGTTCTAGGCGATGTGACACATTTCTAATGTTTTTAAAACCGGAAGAAAAATTATTACTGCTGTACGGCCAATTTTTGTACGACTGATTTTACTGAATTTTTATTATATTTTATGAATTCAGCAAGTATGAAATAAAATTAAGAAATGACAGCCAGATTCAGAATGTTTTTGTTGAAAAATATTTTAAGTAAAATTTAAAATTGAAATAAGAACTTCATTAAGTGATGTTTGCATAGTACGCATTTGTAAATTTAAATAAATTGTTATATTTCTCAGACTTGTCTTAGCTTATTTTAATTGTTAACATTAAAAATTGAATCAATTAAGATTTACAGTTTTTGTTTTGATTATCTGCACATTATTGTGATTTTTTTCACTTGAGTTTTTGAAAACGATTCTGATCTCGAGGCATCAACAACACACCGATAAGGCCGATTAATCACGTAGCATATCAAAAAAATATACAGACTTTTATTCAATTTCATGTTGTAAAATGTTGTTGTTGTTTCGAGATCAGAACCGTCTTCCTTTTCCTTTTCCTTTTCCTTTTAAGAAAGAACATTTTAAGAATTTGGAAATTTTTTATGAACTGAAAGATGAAAATGAGCGGGTAAAATTTTATTCAGAATCAGTTTCGAAACATAACAAATTTTTGTTCAGCATTGGCCAACTACTATGAAAGAACGAACAGGAAACCAAAAATATATAATCTTGTAAGAATCTTTTAAAAAATTTTTTGAAAAGTATCACCATACAAAAACATCATAAGTTTGCAATACATTTCTATACGCTCAGCCAACAACGAGACGACTTTTCTTCAAGACAGTTTCATAGATTCAAAAAACATTCTGGACAATTGAAACGCAAAATTACTATTCCCTGATAAAGGTAAAATAAATATTAGGTTGAAGACAAAAATGCGACACGTCGCACGGTGTTATTGTTGCTAGTTGATTCCAGAACCTCGGGAAGAAGTCGTCGCCATCATTATTATTGGTGCACGTGTTTGGGCGCCAGCAAAGCCTTAAAAACGGGCGGGCGGGGTGGACGGGTTTGCTGCACCTGAATGCACACTTCCCGCAATGCATTAGCCGCGCTAAATCCAGCCTTGGACGGACACGTTTCTACGACTTCGTCGTATAGTTTAGTTTTGGCCGAATCGGTGGAAGTAGGGAAAGAGATCAAACCACGACGATAGCGACGAAACTAGTGTAGTATCCTGCCTGTTTTCCTTCCACGATACTGCGGCTTTTCCCGAAAGAGGGGATCGATAACATTCTACCACCCACACTTTCCGCGGTGCACCAGCTGGCGCATCGGCAAATTGACCGACCCCCGAAATGGCGTCGCGGCGTTTACGTGTAAATATGTTTCCGTAGTGCATAGGATACGGTTGTTGTCGTCGTCGTCGTCAGCTGTGAATAAGTTCTCAAGCCCAAACACCCAAACACGAAAACGTTAGGCGTCTACTCCTACCTAAATACTCTAGCAGCTAGAGGAAGCTACTCTATTGTGAATAATTTATTATGTGTTGAGGATGCAGTTGTAGATACGTACAAGTAAAACCCGCGCGACGGAGGCGCCTCGGCGTTTTGTTTTTGCGTCGTTGTTTTTGTTGTGGTTGTTACGCGAGCCCACCTTTGAACTCTGCTAGCTGCCACCGCCATCGGATTGAATGAATGGAAGCACCTTAGCAGCGGTTTTTTTTCTCTCTACGAACGGAGGGAAAAGTGGTATTGATAGCGAGCTATTTGATTGATCGTGGCCGCTGTGCAATGTTTTGAGTGTTTTTTAAAGCTATAGATTATGCTGTTTATTTTCAAGTTTATTGTTGAACAGCAGATCAACAAATACAAGTTAAACAATTAAGAAAACTAATAAATTTCAGTTGTTGACAAGTTACAGATTTTTTAATTTAAAGGACAAACTATATTGGCCTTTAAGTGTGCACCTTCAACAAGAGTTTTTTCTAAATGCTTATGTCCATGCGCCGTAATTACAACCCGGAAAATTCCCCTCAAATTACTTCTCAAATTTAAATTGGTAATACAGAAGAGATGAAGAATCATCGAACACGCTGGATTGTCTCTGATTATTCCCATATCATTTTTGTCATTCTGCCGTGAGCAAGATTTTCCAAAATCTGAATATTGTTTTTAACAAATCTAGACTTATGGTTTTTTAATTAGTTCCATGATTCAAATGTAATATCAAAACGGCTTAACGTTTAAAACTGAGACGACTCAGAAACAAATGTTTATCAAACATTTCGCGAATTTTAGATTTCTGCTGTTCAAGTATACCTGAGGAGTGTATTAAAAAAATGCAACACTTCCCAGCAAGCATAAAATCTTAACAGGAATGATAACTTAAGTCGTTTATAATGGTGTTGCGAATCGTAATTCCAACTGCATAGGGAAAAGATCGTATAAAATGTTGTCTGAAGTCAGTTTAAGTCGAATTTGTTAGAAAGTCTGCCATGTTTGTAAATTTCGAAATAATTTTACTCCCGTGCGGGCTTAAACTGAGAAAATCATCGTCATGTTCTTCCTACATCCAGACGGCATAAAATCAGATGGGAATTGAGTAATATTGACAAATAATAAAAACTGGAAAATATTCCTGCTGGCAACCATTTGAAGGCTATGAGAGCTTACGCTTTCCATCGTTTTTCCGATAGGTACGAATAAGGTGTCGGATAACGCGCAATTGGTATAATTTTCGTCGCTTAAAAAAGAAATGAAATTTTTGTATGTATATTGCCTCCACTTTGATAGGTGCATAAATGCTGTTTTCTTCGACTTTCATACGATCTTTCTATAATGAATATGGAACGTATATTAAAACAGCATAAGAATATAGCTACAAAAATGATGGCTGGGTTTGTTTTGAGAAAAACTTTGCAATGCATGGATGAAAATCGAGGAAATTTTCAGTGAAGTTGCCTTGAAATGATATATTTACGTGTGTTAATTTCTGTGACGTTCTGTCAATTGATTATTGAGATAGCGTCCAAAGAAGAAGTTTGTGCGCAAATATTTTGTGCACGATTTGACCACCGTATTTTTTATATTACCGATGTGCAGCTTTCTTACCATTTAGGAAGGAAGTCAGGCTTGTTTGTTCTTCAGCTAGACGAAGCATTCATGCATTCAAACGTTATTCAGAAAAAAAGTGTTGCCTTTTTTTCGAATAAACTCCTTAGTCAATTTTCATATTTTTTTTTCCTTTTTACTTATACCAAAAGAAATATACTTATGATATTTCACACCACAAGCCGACAGTCGAAGATCCGCTTCTGTGAATTTCGTCACGAGAGAGCTCCAAGGAAGAACCTCACTATGTTGATATTAGACTGAAAAGGCGTCAACGACAGAGAAGCGCAGCAAAGCAGATCTCACTCAAAAAGCGCTTTAATTTCTAGAGAAAAAAATCAGTTTTTCCGAACATATGAGGATGTCCATGATAATGAATCAAACGCTACCTTAAATCGGAATACAACATGCATCATAAAAATATCAAATATCATAGTTTCACTCTGTTTTGACAAACTTTGTTTCGCAACTGTATGTGAGAGTAATTTTGAACTATCTTAAATTTGCGCCGAAGGGCCTCAGATTAACCCCAAAATAAAGGGTCTGACTTCCTTACATTTGAACATGCATAAGTAAAATTTAACGATCATTTGATGCACAATATATTGGTGCGTTTAAATATGCTCTATTTTGACAAAAGGTGAATTGTTTATGACAAAATTTCTTCCATAACTCTGGAAGGAGTGCAATGCCTTTTTTAATATTTTTTTTAAAGAAAATTGTAGAACCAAATTGATGTTTTTTTTTATTTTTTATCTATAAAAAGACTGGTTTTAACCCAAACCAACTGTTGGGTGTCAATAGGACATTATTGGAAATTTGGCGGCTTGTATCTTTGTTCAGGCGCATTCAACTAAAAAAATCTTAGGGGACCCTCAATAAATCCATGAAATCTATAATTTTTCATCATTATCTTCTATAGACGTACCTTGAAAACCCAGACAAAAATTAACCTAATCAGACGATTTGACTCTTTTTGCTAACAATCTCTAAATCTCTCTACCGATTTTTGCTAAATTTATAGTTTTGGAAAACTCGTAATTTTCACGTTATTCAGTCTATGAAAAAATCCGAAAAAAACATGCTTTGGAGAAAAAAAACTGTAGGCCAGCAAATGACCAAGAAAAATTTTGGTAAGAGAATTAGAAAGTTGACACAATTTGGCATATTTTCACATCGTTACATTGTCAAAATACGAAACACAAAACTTTTGACGAATTTTTAAAAGTAGCTGTTTTTCTAACATTTTGTCGAAGTGCAATTTCTCAAATGTTCTAAAACTAATACTTAAACTCAATAAATTTTAATTTGTCATTTTTTTTTGTAATTTGTGTCATTTTTGCAATTTTTTCATTTTAATTTTTGTTCATTTTTATGTAATTTTTTGTGAATTTGGTTAAATTTTTGTGTATTTTTTTGTATTTTTTTTTTTCATTTTGCTCATTTTTGTTATCTTTGTCATTTGTTTCATTTTTGTAATTTTTTTAACTTTTATTGTGCCATTTTTGTGTAATTTTTTGTCATTTTCGTTAAATTTTTTATCATTTTTTTCCTTTTGGTCATTTTTGTCATTGCTATCATTTTAGTTATGTATTTTTGTCCTTTGTTTCATTTTTGTCATGTTTTGAACTTTTTTGTGTCTTTTTTACCGTTTTTGTGTAATTTTTTGTCATTTTAGTCTTTTCTGTCATTTTTGTCTTCTTATCATTCTTTGTCCATTTTATATAATTTTTGTGTAATTTTTCGAAATTTTGATGAATTTTTTATGTAATTTTTAATTTTGGTCATTGCTGTCATTTTTGTTATTTTTGCCTTTGCGCCATTTTTGTCCAATTTGTCATTGTTGTCATATTTTTATTCTTGTCGACTTTTGTCATTTTTTTTTTCATTTTTGTTGATTTTCTCTTTTTTGTCATTTTTGTTTTTTTGTCATTTTTATCTTTTTTTTTCGTGTCGTTTTCGTGTAATTTTTGTCAATTTTTGTCATTTAAGTCTTATTTTTATATCATTTTTGTGTATTTCTTTGTAATTTTTTTTTTATTTTCCTCATTTTTGTCATTGCTTTCAATCTTCTATTTTTTGTCATTTTTATCATTTTTGTTGATTTTGTTTCTTTTTTGGCATTTTTGTTTTTTTTTGTCATTTTTTGTCTTTTTTTTGTTTTTTTTTTTTTGTGTCGTTTTCGTGTAATTTTTGTCAATTTTGTCAAATTTCGTGTTATTTTTGTCAATTTTTGTCATTTAGGTCTCATTTTTGTATCATTTTTGTGTACATTTTGTGAAATTTTTGGTTTTTTTTTTTTTCATTTTCCTCATTTTTGGCATAGCTGTCATTCTTGTAATTTTTCGTCCATTTTGGTCATTTTTGTGTCATTTTAGTGTAATTTTTGTCCATTTTGTTTATTTTTTTTTTTTTGTTATTTGAGTGATTTTTGTCTCATTCTTTTGTCATTTCTGTATCATTTTTGTGTAATTTCTATGATTTTTGTCATTTTTGTGTAATTTATTGTCATTCTGCTCGTTTTTGTCATTGCTGTCATTTTTGTTATTTTTGTCTTTTTTTTTATTTTTGCCATTTTTGTCATTTTTGTCATTTTCGTCATTTTTATAATTTTTGTTATTTCTTTCATTTTTTTGTCCATTTTTGAAATTGGCAACACTGCAACATGTTTTTTTTAATTTAAAAAAACACTTTTGATTGAAGATTTACAGCTTAACAGCTGTAAAAAATAAAATTCTTTTTGTTTGTTTTTCCTCGTTTGGTAAAATAGAAGAATTTTAGAAGAAGGGAGTTAACCGAATTTTTATTCAATAGTAAAGCATAAGCCATTTCCAGTAAGGTTGCTACAAAAATAAAAATGTTCAATATTGTGATACCAAAAGCAATTAAATTTTTTTCTTAAAATTTAATTTTTTTTTCAAATGGTTTTATTTGCAAACTTGAATAAACATATTAGCAAATTTTTCATGAGAATAAAAGCGAAATAGCATATACAGTTTGGGAATTTAAACCATGTTTTCAATAGATAATAACTTCTGTTATCTTATATTATGAAACATTCAAAATTTAGGTGTATTTTTTTTAAATTTCAATTTCATAACTTTTTTTCCTACAGAACCAATATTTTGAAACTAAGAATTAAAATTCCCAATTTCCAGAACAAATTTACATCAAACAGTTCTGCGTGTTTCTCTCGGTCAACGTTTATCACAGTATCTTGATGTTTGCATTCGTGTTACAATACGTCATTCCATCCTCATCTTAGGTATAATCTGGATGGAACCACCCAATGTTTGTAGCTGGCAGTTTATCAACTTTTGTGTCATCATCGTCATCATCTTATCATCATTATTCAGCACAATTACGAGTGGCATCGCCGCTCGTAAGCTTTGATGAAATCACAGCAGCAGCCAGCTCAATTAGCCATTTTGGTTGGCGCCAGGGAATTTTCCGATGCCTACAACCCATAGTTACTTAGAAGAACAGTACGATACAGAATTTGGTAATAATCGCTGGGGTGACTCATTTAAAAAAAAAAAAATTGAGCCCAGAAATGTACTCGTCTTAAGGAACTCAGTAGCATCTTCTGACCACCACGAGTTTCTAGTAAGTAGAGCGCTTCAGTCCAGGGAGTAAGTCTGGCCTTGATTTTTTTCCTCCATTTTTCAGATTGCAAAACGCAGACAGGATTCTCTCCGAGCAGGAATACACTTTCTGCCTACTTATCAGTAGAATGACAGCGGCCTTATACTTTGTACCGCGTTCGCGGTGAGGTTTCGCGGATTTGTGCTGCTATTCGTCTGATATTATTTCAACCGGCTTATCAGTCCTCCTCGGTACAGCTGATACCACATGCCGCGCCGGGAGAAGCCGGATTTGCGCCGCCAGCCATCCACATGTTTGTGAGCACCTATCTAACTTAGCAGGTCTCCCCGTCACCTATCTCTACACGTGAGGGAGGAATCCACTGCTGTGGTGTTATGAAATCTCGACAGCGAAACGTCTCACTCATTCTACTTACACGGGGGCGCCAACACCTTTTCGCTAATCATTTGTACCTATGTATGTGTAGACTGACTGTCTGAATCAGTGTTCCGAAAATCACTCGGAAGAAACGCTCATGATAGGTTTCTAGTTGGAAACATTCAAAACCGATTGCTGTTGCCTATTGTTCCCTAGAGAATCGGCCGAGCGACAATGCGAAGTCAATGTAAACAAGATTCAAAAGCGAGAGCGGATTCGCATCTCAGTCGATCTCTCAAGCTCACTACCTGGTGTATCAGAAGTGATTGTAACACTTACTGATACAAGATCCAATTCGAAAATCCACTCACTCACTCACTCAAACTCAATCAATGCGGCCTTGCATCGGTTCATACTGCCTGCATACATTCTGGCAAAGCGGCAGAAACATATGTTCATACGTACTGCCTGCGTGTTTGAATGGCTATTTTGGTCCTCCCCAACAACAGCAACAACAAAGCAAGATGTATTAGGCAGACAGCATTCGATCATCGATCAGTAAACGAGTGAGTGAGTGAGTGATTGAGCAAGAAAAGTTATTGACTGAAAAAAGAAACTGAAAATCAGGTAGCTCCTTACTCAGTTGAGAATTCCAACTGGAGAAGAAACGTCTCTCTTTCAAATTTTATTTCTTTGATTCTCGGAGCAGCGCTATCGAACACAATCTTTGCCCCGCTGGGAGATAAACCAACCGACAATTTAGGTTTTGCTTTCGCTGTTGAAAACGTTTCAGTGTCTCTCATGAGAATTGAGTGATTTTCGGAACACTGCACTGGTCTGAATGATTGTGTTGAAAGCACATCTTCCCAGTAGTATTGAGTGGAGGTTTCAATAATAACAACACATGGGTGGCAACCCGTATTTTTGGGTGTAGATTAGCTGGCACTGATAAGTCAGTGACTAGCTACTCGAAGTATGGGATAGCCCAGACCAGGTAAGGAGTTGGAATACCTTGAAAAGAAATGTAATCGTTGCTTATTTTTTAAAGAATTGATTGCGGTTTCGTATTGACAACATGTTAGATTTTTAAATTTCTTAAAAAAATCTATTAAATAACCGTCATTTCAAAAATCGGGTAGAGTTTACCCAAATTTTGGCTGCGTACTGTTGTTTACATCCAAGTGAAGTAAGCGTTGTCATTTTTTGTTGTTTTTCGAGAAGTTTTTCGAGCAAAGAAAACGAATTGTGCACAAATGGGGGCTGTAAGTGGTCTTTTAATCAGAAAACTAGTTAAGGAAAAGATGTGAGTGTCGGAGCAGTTCAAACCACGTTGAGTATGGAGAACAGTGTAGTTTCGCAGATTCCCCGAGACACGGTAGGAAACTGGCTTTGACGACCCTACAATGGACAAGAAAATCAAGGATTACTAAAAAAACGGCATCCTTCGGCATCAGTAAGGGGTTTTTTTTTTTTATTAGTTGATCACCCAGGTGGTAAATCCTTTTTACGGATTGCATTCCAAGGCACGGCGAGCGACCGAGTCCCCCCAGTATGCTACTCTGGGTCCATGGGTGCAATTGGACGACTCATGATACTATGTACCCCTACGCCATAAAGTCCACCTGGGGCCTCTGGCCATAATTCCTATCCGGACCTGCAACGAAGGCTGTACCCAAGATGGGAGACCAAGTCCGCGCTTAAGCGCTCTTCGGCAAACTCCAGTTCGAGTCAAACTCCAGCATATATACCCTGCCTCTTGTTACGATTCAAGACCAAGGACCTCGCCTCTAACGACTTGAGATCCGGCCTTTACTCGCAAATCGAGACTAGCTTGGTTCCCACGAAAAACGTGCGCTCCGCCTCTGTTCGAGACCACTGCAAGAGACCAATGACCTCGCCTCTAACGACTTGAGGTCTTGGCTCCGCCTGGCTTGGCTCGAGGCCCTCTCCTCTTTGCCCGTCCGTGTGCCGAATCGAGAGCAGCTTATCCTAGACACGCGCCTATCACAGCACACGTCCGGGGCTTTACGAAAGTAAGGGGTGATGGCAAAGATACTAGGTATACCTTTATGCGTGCCAAAGATAGAATTTGATTTCAGACCCATCGGATGCAGAAGCAGCCGAAAAGAAGTACCAAACAGGCTGAATCCGTGAAACCGAGGGCTCGGAAACTACGACAAACTTCTGACCAAGAAATCGGGTTGTGTTATCAGAGATGATGACATTAAACGCGACTATAAATCTCTGCCTGAACCTGAAAGGATTTTTCTTCATCAGTGGAACTCATTTACACTGAAAAATTTGGAAAGAAGGTTGTGTGGCAAGCCATATATGAATGCGTTAAAATATCTCGTCTATTCATAACCACAGATACAATGAATGGTAAAATTTACGTACAAGAGTGTTTACAAAAAAGGTTGCTGTATGATTATACAGTATAACAATCCTACAGTCTTTTGGCCTGATCTCGCTTCTAGCCACTAAACGAAGGATGCATTAAAGTGGTATGAAGTCAACAAGATCACATGTTTACCGAAAGACATGACCCACCAAACTGACGAATCGAAACTTTTCGGGCTTTGACGAAGTCGAATCTGAGGAAATACATCGAAAACCAGCGAAAAGTGTTAAAAAATCGAGAAAGATTGGCTTAAAGTAGTAGAAATGGTTGGAGAAAGCACTGCGCAGAAGCTGACGAGTAGTGTTAAGAGAAAAGTAAGAGTACTTGTTTACTCTACAAAAATTATTGTCAAGTGAATTTTGAATTGAAAGAAAACTCTACTTTGCTGTATATTTGAGCATTTTTTTTAAAATCATTATTTTTTTCATTCAAGAAAGAATGTGTATTTATAATTTTCGAAACAGTCTGTACGACACAACTTAAACGTTTCCTAAGTTTTTTGTTGTTATATTGTGAAACCGCTCCTTCATCTGTATGAGCGAATCAACAGCAATTTTTAAATCATGTTTATGATATTTGGAATACAAGTAAGTTTTCTAACAACGAAACCCGATGATTTTGTCTATTGAAAACCGTCTTCTAAAGTCAACACAAAATATGGTACAACTCGTGAAATTTTCATTTGATTTGATGGGGTATAAAAATTAGTTCCGAAAAACCCCCTGTCAATTATCGACGTTGACCTGAAAATTTTATTCGGTGACGCTGAAACGTTGGAATAAAATTCATATCGTTCGTATAAATAAAATAAGGATTTAAAAAAAGAAGAGTGCGTCACGTGATCCCTGGGGAAACTTCATTTCAGTGTCATACCTCATAACTTTTATGCTTTACCGATATTAAATATTCTAGAAAAATGAGACAAATGAAGGAAAAAACTTTTTTGCGAAACTGTACAAAATCGTACACTCAGAGGAAATCTTATTATAAATTTCATAAGATACGTCTTATCAACCGCTTTGGTCCAAAATAATTTTCATAAAAGTCTTATAAAATTCTTTCAATTATCATACGAAATTCTTATGAAAAAAAAGAAGCGACATTGGGAAAAAAATGAACACATTCATTCCATCAGTCATTTTTTCATTGTCATATCAAGCACTAACCAGTTGTGGAGCCATTAGTTTTCCTTAAAGTTAAAAGTAATTTTGTTATTTTAAATGGTAATTTTTTTTTGTGAACGTTCAAATTATTTATTAACTTAAAAACAATTTATTTTGTACTTTTCAGCATGTTGACCGGCAAAAAAAAAAAAATAAGTTCAATGGACCGAGTGTGGAAGAATGACTGTGGGAACCGGGTGTTGTTTTGCTGTTTATGGTGATCATGAAGTAATTTTAAGCAAACTACCCAGAAAATAAACTTAACGTTTTTAACATCAATTATCTTGATAGTTTCCATAAGACCCTTTTATAAAATGAAACAACCTCTCATTGAAGAAGGTGTTCATTTGAAAAATTCATTCGCTTCATGAGACAATCTTATGAATTTCAAAGATTTTTCTTTTGGCGCAATTTCTGAGAGAATCTTACGGTATACTATACATAATAGTATTTTTCTGAGTGTACTAGAAGATCATTTTTTTCATTTTCAAATGTTTTAATCGTGAATACATTTAAAACAAAAATATTTGTTCCAATCATCAGTAGAGAAGAACTTCAATTTCATATCTACTTTTTTAGGAAAATTGATCATTTAAATTTTTCAATGAGTTTTTTTTACTGAAAAAAAACTCCATATGGTCATTTTTTTAAGGAATTTAACAGCAAGCTGTCATTCTTCCCAATTCCTTTTGATTCTGTTTAGTTGATAATCGGTTTTTTAAATTTATTTTTTTTTATTTTTTTTATACATTTTTTTATTTTAATTTTATATATTTTTTTCTATTTTGACTATTTTTTTAATTTTTTTTTTGGTTTGGCCAGAAGGCTGCAATGATATAGAATTTGTCTGTGTATTGTGTGACCAACATCTATTTGCTAAGTGTTAGTGAATATCGTTTTCAAGCTTTTTTTCCTCAGATTTAAGCTTTTTAGCCTTGAGAGCATTGAAGATGAAAGCTTAAATCTGACAAAAAAAGCTTAAATCTGAGAGATGTGCTCCACGCGGGTTGAGTAGAATTGCATGGGTCTGGGTATGGCCTATCCGGAGTATGTTTAATATTTGATTTTGAAAGATTCCGACGTCCTAATTTTGTAATATTCTAGAATTTTGCCAAAAAGATGCACAAATATTCAATGATTTTTTACCTATTTTCAAAAGTTATCTCAAAACAAGAGTTAATAAAAAAAACTTATTGCATATTTGGAATCAGCGCCTTCCAAATTATTCGAAATTTGCCCTTAAAGCATTGCGTTCATGAAAATTGTAACAACACAACCGAACAAATTTTTTAACTTCAGGTGTTCCCCAAGGTAGTATTCTTGGACCAATGCTGTTGATTCTGTTTGTGAACGATCTTGACATAGTTATTCAATCCTCCAAACTGTCTTTCGCGGATGACCTCAAATCCTTCATGACTGTTGAAGATCGAGCCAACTGCTTAGCGCTTTTCTACGACATTGATGCGGTTCCATCAAGGTGTAGAAAAAACGGAATGGAGGTAAACACGAAAAAGAAGTTCTTCGATTTCCTTTACCCGCAAAAAACCACCTGTATCTATACTTCGAATGCACATTGGTCGAGGAGGCAATTACAAGAATTTCTACTGTGAAGCACTTGGGCATCACCTTAAACGCCGGATCGACATTTGACGGAAGCATCTTTACATCAGCAAAGCCTATGTGACTCTCGGTTTTATACGAAAAAATACACAGAACTTCAAAGACTTCTATTGCTTGAGAACTCTGTTCTGTACACATTAGACTAGTTCACTTTTCGGCTTTTTTCGCTGATCACAACGCCACTTACAGGGTTTGATCCTCATTCATTTTAAAGTACTCTGGCCGACTTTGAGCTCAATTGAGTAAGTTTCCAGCGTGCGCTAGAAGTTTTATTGAAAAAAGTCCATTTTTCTGGAAAATTTCCGTAGATGTGTTCTAGCAAGCTGTTGTTAATATAAAATGATAATTTTATAGTGCTCGGTGATTGGTATGACAAGCATTCGTATGGACCTGTTTTAGATAATTGACTAAATCAAACCGAAAAAATTTAAAAATTCATAAACCACCAACTTTTACAGAAAATTTACTTACGAGTTAAGAGCTTAAAATCAGTAGTAAATAGAAAAAAAATATTTTCGATATAAAATTTTCATAAAAAGATAGCCTTATTTATAACCTTTAATTTGATGTATAACACTTAATTATCGCAACAGTACAAGCAAAGATATTCAAACATTCACATCACATTCTTTGAATCATAATGTTGTCTCCATTCAAGTTTTAGCATCATGCAACCTGCAAAACGTGGCATCAAGAGGACTTGCTTACAACTTGATCAAAGCGCGCGCTTTTTTAAACTCCTGGCCCCGTCATGGGGTACTTGATTGAATAAAATATCCTTTCTTGTGCACAAGTTGGTGTGGAGCAAACTTGAATGTAAAATATTTTATCAAATCAAATTTGTTGCATAGATATTTGAATAACTTTGCTAGCACTCTTGCGATCATTAAGTGTTATACATCAAATTAAAGGTTATAAATAGGGCTATCTTTTTATGAAAAGTTTATAGCGAAAATATTTTTTTTCTATTTACTACTGATTTTAAGCTCTCAACTTGTAAGTAAATTTTCTGTAAAAGTTGGTAGTTTATGAATTTTTAAATTTTTTCGGTTTGATTTAGTCAATTATCTAAAACAGGTCCATACGAATGCTTGTCATACCAATCACCGAGCACTATAAAATTATCATTTTATATTAACAACAGCTTGCTAGAACACATCTACGGAAATTTTCCAGAAAAATGGACTTTTTTCAATAAAACTCCTAGCGCACGCTGGAAACTTACTCAAATGAGCTCAAATTTGGCCAGAGTACTTGAAAATGAATGAGGATCAAACCCTGTAAGTGGCGTTGTGATCAGCGAAAAAAGCCGAAAAGTGAACTAGTCTAGTACACATGTAAGGAGCACACCGGAGTACGGAAACAAAATTTGGGCACCATTTTACTCAGTTCATATCAAATCGCATCGAAAAAGTCCAAAAGCCATTTCCCAGATATGCCCTCCGACGACTACCATGGAAAGATCCTTTTTTGCTTCCTCGCTACGAACATCGTTGTAAATTGATCGACCTACCTTAAGAACTCTTATACTTTTTCGAAAGATATGATGAATTTAAGAAAAAGGGATCAAGTCTGAACCCACCCTGTGCATTGAATAGCTTTTTGTTTTACGATGATAACGTTTCTTACTCCATGTTCCATGAAAAATCCGTTTCTTCGTACATACCTGGAAATAAAACAAAAAAGAAAGGTTTGTTAATTGGTTTATTGATATTGATTGAATTCAAGTATTGATATGTTTGCTTTTATTTTTTTGTTTTTCAGAGTGAATACCATTTAGATTTAACTATAAAAAAACTTTTTGTACATTTGGCATCTAGCTAAAAGATTTTTGAAACTGTTTTATTTTAAAACCTTGAATATTCTACATGCATGAATAAAATACGGTATTTATTTGAGAGAAATTACAAAAGAATTACAAATTCTATATCTCAGAAAAAATAAAAAGTCTCCAAATATTCCACGAAAAATTATAAACCAACAAACGCGAAGCTTAATCAACGCCTAAAGACTGCTAGGAATTTTGAAGTTTCGCCTTGAAATTTAAAATTAAAACATATATCAAACTTTATGAAGATTGATTTATCAAACATATTTTAAACGTTTTCAATTTTATGCATGAATTTTGATCAAAAATTAAAAATAATATGTTTTTTTTTCGTAATTTTATCCGTTATTGGCATCGCCTTTTTGAAATGTTTATTTTCATGCAAATTTGATGCCAAACAGTGATGTCTTTTGCCAAAAACAATGAAAATTCACGTTTTGAACAGAAAACACATACAAATTAACAAAAATTTAATAGTTGTATGCCTGATATGCTCGCTATCTTTTGGAAAAATAAAAGACGATACACAAGTGAACTTGAAAATTGCAAAATTAAAAATTGAGTTCACAAATCAGACTCTGTTTCAATAATGAACTTCCTTGGAGGTGGAATTATCGGTACAAAATTCTATGCCAGGCCGGCATAAACACGCTTTCTAATAGCTGGCATTGTCCTCACAGCGCAACCGCATTGCATATGTATGCGAGAAATCGAGTAGAATTTATCAAACCAAGGGGTCTCAAAAGCATCGTTTTGGTTCAAAACTCATCAAATTTTTTTTTTGCAAAATTTTTAAGTAACGTTTACATGAGTAAATTTGGGAAAATTAAATATTTTGTACTGAAAAAGCAATATCATATTTGTTTCTTCTGTGAAACCGAGCCTGTTTATAGTTTTCGTGTGAATTTATAAATTCTCTAAAGCTAATTTTCTGCTAAGTAACTTTGTCGAAGACCGCAACATCATTTCTAATTACACAAAAAAAGTTATTAGTTGTTTAACAGGGGTATGTCTTTTGGCATTGAACAACAATAAAATCAATTGACATCACTACTGGTGGCTCGCGAAATATTGCATAAAAATTAGTCATTCATACCTTGCAGTGATGTCAATTGAATTTATTGTTTTTCAATATCAAAAGACATGCCCCTGTGAAACAGCTAATAATTTTTTGGCTAATAACATACAAGTTACGGTCTTCGACAAAGTTGTCAGCGGAAAATTTCCTTTAGAGATCTTTTTTTGTCTTTATTAGAGAGACTTTCAGCCCTTCAGAGAATATATAAATTGGCACTAAAACCATAAGCACGCTCGGTGTCACAGAAAATACAAAAATGATGTTGATTTTTCAGTAAAAAATACTCAAATTTCCCATACAAACATAAAAAATCAAATTTACTTATATAAACGTTATTTAAAAATTCTGCAAAAAATTATGGATGAGTTTTGAACCAAAACGTAGCTCTTTAGACACCAGGGTTTGAGAATTTCTTAAATGACCCCCAATCGACTTAGTCTAATAGTACATTTCCAATCTTGTCATTTTGGTACAGAACCCTTTTCAGTGCATTTTCGGCATAGAGATTTGCTAAACAGTCATGGGATTTTCAACCTTTTCTATAGGTGTTGTATGATTTAAGTGTTTTCCAGAATATTATGAGCAAACTGGTAAAACTGTTAAATAACATTTTTAAGTTTCAGTGGGTTTCAGGGTTTGGTACCAATAATAATGAGAAGTACATTGAAAGAATACTTACACAGCTCATGTGCAAAACATGATTTCTGAACGCCTTTGAACAAGCAGTAAATCTAAACCTTTCAGAAACCAATTACACCCAACATCGCTAAGTTCGTGTCATTCCATATGTTATGCGTTGAGGGAAAAAATCAAGGGTATTAAATTTCAAACCATCATACAAGAAAAAGGGCTAACAAAAATCTATGCCCCTCACTTGAATTTTGAAACTTATGATTCTTCAAGTTTTTTCATGTGTTGGTGGAAAAACTTCCCTTGTTGAGGTTTTCTGTCTACTTAGGGTTCCAGCACGCCAAATTGAATTTAGAACAAATATGTCACTCCTTGTCATTGTCTATATCTCTCTCTCTCTCTTACTCAATCCGGTGAGACCTTTTAAATGTCGCAAAACTATGCTGCCTTTGAAATATAGTGGGGTGGGCTGAGGCTAAAAACCGGCTGTGCGTTGCGAAATAATATATGTAGGGACCGGAACTCGACTGACGACGAAGCCAAGGGCGACGACGGCGTTTCTTTACTGGTATTGGTGACAGGAGAGCTCGGAAAAAAGGGATTTGGGCTGAATCTATCCCCGTACAATTGACGGCTGATTTTTGTTTTTATCTGGTTTTTTGGTGGGCCTTGAAATGATTTTTAAAAATGACTCACAACTATTTAAAAGAGTCTTAATAAAGCTTTGAAGCTCAGCTTTCCAGGAATATTTTTTTACAAAAAAAATTCAATTAAACTCCAGAAAAACTCAACTTCACATTAGAGCAATAAAGAAAACGAAAAGATCCCAAGCCAGTGGGGAGCAGTTAAACCACTTTAAAGCACACTCAAAGCTCAACTCAGTCTCAGTCTTCAGTCGAATGAGGGGCAGGAAACCATCCATCCAAAAACAGTTGGTTCATTAGCACTTCTTGTGCTCACCGCGGATCAAAATAAAAGCAAAGGGGGAGCCAGCAAAAAATGTGCATCTCCAAATTTCGTTCCCAAATAGGTTCCAACCGACTGACTTCCTAGCCTGTATAGGCTAGCTGGTTTACTGCATCTGGATAGGGAAAGCCGGTGGTAGTTAGCGAGAAACCACGTGTTCTCTCGCCGCTTTTCGTTCTCGATTCAGACACTGATGAGTTACCGGGTGATGGTTATTGGTTCAGACAAACACGTTGAGTTGACTAGCGATGGCCGAAGGCGGCGAAAGTCTTCGGGGCCTTTTGACCAAAAGAACTATCCCGGTAGTTCTTTTGCCGGGGTCTTGGACGGTGTGAGCGATTTCCAGGAAGACGCTATAGCCGTTTGTTGATTGTTTTCTATTATGCTTTGCGAGGATCCAGCTCGCTACAGGTGACAGTGTTTCCAAAATTGTTTGTGTTGACTTGTTTTAAATGCTTTTTCATAGATGAAGTATAGATTTCTATTTACAGTACATCTTTTTACATAATAAGAATGACATTTGGGAACTTAAAATCTAGTGAAACGATCCAACTAACACTCCACAAAATTTGAAGACTGTACTATGACCGGAAAAAAAAGATACAGCTTTTCTCGTAAAAAAGGGAAATTTCAGATTGCTTCACAAAATTCGCAAGATTTTTGACAATTTTAGTGAAAAAATTTAAATTTGGCCAAAAGATGTAAAAATATTTTGCTATAGTTCCTGGCCGAGTTTCATCAAAATAGATTGACATGATCGAAAATGGGACCGGTTTGAAAATAAGGTTAACTTTCGTCCAAAAGGCGATTTAATTCTTTTTTGGGCGAATGTTTGTATCGAAGATATCATCGGATTTTTCTTAACAAAAGAATAGGACAAGTTGATTGTAAGATGATGATTGTAAATTTAATTTTTATTTAAGTTTTTAGTTTATCAGTGTTTTAAGTACATGGCAAAAAGTTCTATTGATGAAATGCCAAAAGAAAAATGGATCCAAGAAACATTGGCTCTAGGAATAAAATTGCAGGTTATTGTAATGTACAATTGATACTCAAATTTCACTCGTATTTGACGTCATTACTTCTTGGTAAAGCTTTCCAGAGTGCCCGATTTTACCCGGCTTGCCCGGACATTTAGGAAATGACACAGTTTAGGAAAGGATCGGAATTTCGTTGCAGAAAGCCCGTATTTTGAAACATCGGTGAAATAGTTTCTCGTATTAAATTGCCAGAAACATAGTTTTCATTCATCATCAACATTTTTTGCCTGCTTTTTTATTTTCTTCCTGCGTTTTTAATTTTTTTTTAACTTCTTTTTTTGTTTTTCCTGCTTTGTTTTTTTTTATTTTTTTTCCTGCTTTTCTTTACTGCTTTTATATCCTGCTTTTTTAATTTTGCTCTTTATTTTTGTCTGCTCTTTTTATTATTTTCCTGCATTTTTCTTCTTTTTCTATTTTTATCTTCTTTTACATTTTATCCTCTTTTTTTATTTTTTCCTTCTTTTTTATTTTTTTCTTCTTTTTTTCTTATTTTTATTTTTTCTTCATTTTTATTTTTTCTTCTATTCTTATTTTTTTTCTTTTTATATTTTTCTTCTTTTTTCATTTTTCCTTTCTTTTCTTCTTTTTGTTATTTTTTTTTTCTTTTTTCTTCTATTTTATTTTTTCTTCTTCTCTATTTTTCTTCTTCTCTATTTTTTCTTCTGTTTTATATTTTTTTCTCCTTTTTTATTTTTTCTTCTTTATTTATTTTTTGCTTCTTTTTTTATTTCTTTCTTCTTTTTTGTTTTTCCATCTTTAATTTATTTTTTCTTCTTTTTTTATTTTTTCCCTCTTTTTAATTTTTTTCTTTTTTTATTTTTTTTCTTCTTATTTATTTCTATTTCTTTTTTATTTCTTCTTCTTTTTTGTTTATTTTTTTTTCTTCCTTTTTTATTTTTATCTTCTTTTTTGTCTTCTTTTTTTTTCTTTTTTCTCTTTTTTTCTACTTTTTTTTCTTTTTTTTCTTTTTTTTATTTTCTTCATCTTTTTTTATTTTTTTTCTTCTTTTCTTTTTTTTTCTTCTTTTTTTTTAATTTTTTCTTCTTTTTTTTAGTTTTTTGATCTTTTTTTTCTTCTTTTTTTTAAATTTTTTCTTCTTTTTTTTTTAATTTTTTCTCTTCTTTTTTTATTTTTCACTTCTATTTTTTCTTCTATTTTATATTTTCTTTTTTCTCCTTTTTTATTTTTTCTTCTTTATTAATTTTTTTCTTTTTTTTATTTCTTTCTTCTTTTTTGTTTTTCCATCTTTTATTTATTTTTTCTTCTTTTTTTATTTTTTCCCTCTTTTTAATTTTTTTCTTTTTTATTTTTTTTTCTTCTTTTTTATTTTTTTTTCTTCTTTTTTATTTTTTTTTCTTCTTTTTTATTTTTTTTTCTTCTTTTTTATTTCTACTTCTTTTTTATTTCTTCTTGTTGTTTATTTCTTCTTCTTGTTTATTTATTTATCTTTATTTTTTTCTTCCTTTTTTTTTCCTTCCTTTTTTTATTTTTATCTTCTTTTTTTCTTCTTTTTTTTCTTCTTTTTTTTCTTCTTTTTTCTCTTTTTTCTTCTTTTTTTTTAATTTTTCTTCTTTTTTATTATTTTTTCTTCTTCTTTTTTATTATTTTTTTCTTCTTTTTTTCTTTTTTTTAATTTTTTTTGCTTCTTTTTTATTTTTTTCCTTCTTTTTTATTTTTTTTCTTCTTTTTTATTTTTTTCTTCTTTTTAATTTTTTTTTCTTTTTTTTTTAATTTTTCTTCTTCTTTTAATTTTTTTTCTTCTTTTTAATTTTTTTCTTCTTTTAAATTTTTTTTCTTTTTAATTTTTTAATTTAAAATTTTCTTCAATTCGTTTAATATTTTTTTCGATTAAAGCTATTTTCTTCACAAAATGTGTTTTTTTCAATCCCTGTTTAATCAACGTTTCCTATTTTTTATTTGTACCCCCGTTCATTTATTATGTTCATTTCTGTTATTTTTCTGTATTTTAATAAATTTTTTTTCTTTAATCTTCTCTATGTTTTTATTTCTTCTCTTATCATTTCCATGTTTTGATTATTTTAACCTTTTTCTGCCCTGAGTTTTTTTTTGCTGTCTCTATGCAAAGAATTTCATGGTTTAATTTTTTCTCTATTTTTTTTTCGTATTTTATTCCCTATTTTTTTTTTTGTTTTATCTGATCAATTTCATTTCAATTTCATCATTTCCATCAAGGTTTCGTTACTTCTTATTTATTCGTTATTAATTCAATTTTTAATTCAATTTTTAATTCCTTCTGTTATTAGTTCCATTTTTGCATAAAAACTTTGTTGTTTTTTGATCTGTTAGTTGTTTTGTAGTTTCAATTATTTTTATTTTTATTGTTTTTATTTGTTTTATTTTTATTTTTCCGAATTTAATGTTCCGTTGAAATGTATTTATAATTTGTATTTTCTATTTTTTCGGCATTTTTTTTAAAATTTTTTTATACATTTGTGAGTTTTATTTTTCATTATTTTTTATAAATTTTCCCTGAATTTTCTGTCGTGTAAATAATTGGTATTTAATTTTCTGGTGTGCTACATTTATTTTTTATTTTATTTAATTTTTTTTAATTTTCTTTTATTTTTTTAATTTTTTTTATTTTTATTTATTTTCTCTTATTTTATTTTTTTTTTTTAATCTTTTTAATTTTTTTAATTTTTTTTTCATTTTATTTTTTTTTATTTTTTTATTTTTTTTATTATTTTTAATTATTTTCTATTATTTTTTTTTTATTTTTTTTATTTTTTTTTTCATTTTTTTTTATTTTTTTTTTCATTTTTTTTTATTTTTTTTTCTTTTTTTTTATTTTCTTTTATTTTTTCATTTTTTTTTTATTTTATTTTATTTTTTTTCATTTTCTTTTATTTTTTTTTTCATTTTATTTTATTTTTTTTCATTTTCTTTTATTTTCTTTTATTTTCTTTTATTTTTTTTTTATTTTTTTTATTTTTTTTATTTTCTTTTATTTTATTTTTTTTTATTTTTTTTTATTTTCTTTTATTTTATTTTTTTTTATTTTTTTTTATTTTCTTTTATTTTATTTTTTTTATTTTCTTTATTTTATTTTTTTTATTTTCTTTATTTTATTTTTTTTATTTTTTTTTTTTAATTTCTTTATTTTATTTTTTTTTTATTTTCTTTATTTTATTTTTTTTATTTTCTTTATTTTATTTTTTTTATTTTCTTTATTTTATTTTTTTTATTTTCTTTATTTTATTTTTTTTATTTTCTTTATTTTATTTTTTTTATTTTCTTTATTTTATTTTTTTTATTTTCTTTATTTTATTTTTTTTATTTTCTTTATTTTATTTTTTTTATTTTCTTTATTTTATTTTTTTTATTTTCTTTATTTTATTTTTTTTATTTTCTTTATTTTATTTTTTTTATTTTCTTTATTTTATTTTTTTTCTTTTTTTTTATATGTATGTATTGTATTAAAATTTTAAATTCTTTTAATACTTTTTTTTAGGTTCATGTTAACTTTATGTTCACTTCTCTATATTTGTTTGAAAATAATATTTTTTAAGTTTTGGTCTTTAAATATTATTCTTGCATTTCAACTTTTTCAAAATATTCTTTTTAAATCTAAAATTGAGAAGTTTTATTTTTTGCAGCTGAATTTTGTTTATTAATTTAAGTAAGAATTTTTGAAGAATTGTGAATCCTTTTGAAACTTTCAACCATCAACTTTCAACTGCTAAGCGACAAACTAAGTACAATTTTATCATACAAAGCATTTTCAGAAGTTACCAGTTCAGACTCTTACCGCGAAGAGGCGAGCTTTTGAAAATTAAAGCCGATTTCAATTTTGAAAAACAGGTGTTGGCGTATGTGTAATTTGCGAAAGCTCTTCAACGCTTTTGTCGTAAAACATCGATAAGTTCAACGAAAAGTATTATACTTAGAAAGAAATTTCTGGTTAAATTTATTTTACTGTCTTGTTCACCATTAGTTAAAAAAATCTTAATCATTCTCATAAACGTGAAAAATCGATACCTCATTATCGAATTGATGGAATAATAACCATCTGAATAATGCAATTTTTTTCTAATTTTATTTACACAATTAAAATTATGGATTGATAAAATGTTTAAAATGATATAAAGATTCGAATGGGCGAAATGAATGAAAACATTTCATATCTCATTCTCTATTGGTCTTAAATTAGCAATGTCAAACAAGTTTTGTTATTGCCAAATAGAGAAATTTTTTATAATCAATTCAATTGATTTGCCTTTTAATTTTAAAGCAAGCTTAGAAATCAACAACGAAAGTCAGTTTAATATCTTGACTAAAGTTTAAAAAAAGATCAATGCTTAAGGGAAAAACATACCTCTTAAGAGATTTCATTAGGTTAAAAGTAGGATAGTTTTCACTTTAAATTGATTTAGAGGCTAACAGTAGGAAAAAAATCATAACATAAGATCACAACACAGTCAAAAGTGTTTCCATGATCATATCCTTTAACCCATATTCCCAAAATTTGTTTTACTAGGATGCAGAGGTGACCTCGATCCTAAAGTATGATTCTTCTGTCATCTTTTTTTTTCTCTTTTCCAAACTATCTACTGACTATTAGGACGTGGCCAGCGCCGTTATTGATGATTAAAAAGAGAGCATCAGTTTTGGGCATTGTGAATGTACTGCCAATCACATAAAACATTCTTTTGGCCTTTGATCAAAATTGTTGGCATCGGTCAATCACGGAGTAGCAACAATTGACGATGTGGAATCCGTTCTACATTGAAATTAAATTGTACGAAAATTTCTAAGAACATTGAATCATTCATTACTAAAATATTGTATGAATATTTCAGGTTCTATAGTTCAAGGTGGATGTGAATAGTTAATCAAGCTAAGCTAAGTTATAAAGTTAAGCTAAAACAGCCCGGATACGTGCGGGAACAAATCTGGCAAGCTTATTCTAGATAGAATATGTTAGGAAAAACTTTTGAGAAAAATTATGTCGAACTTGACTTGTGAAAGAGTGCCAAAAAAAAAAAATTCAAAATGTTTCAGATCCTTCAAGTTATTGTAAATATAGTTTGTTGCTTCCAAAAGTCAAATAGTAAAATAAACTTACTTTCTACTACAGAATGATGAATCACGTGAATAAAAATTCTATTTTCCCATAGAAATCGTCATAACATAATTTTAAAGCCTTTTAGAGACATACAGTTGTCGACAAATTGGTTTTATGAACCATCAGCTACTCAATGCAACTTAAGGACTTTGGTTTTAATCTAATGGTCTGGAATGGCATCACTGTTTTTATTTAACAAAAAAGTCATTTTTTCATTGGTTTCAATCTTATGGAAAGGTTGACAGTTTTTGAGCAAAAAAGTAACTTTTTCCGGCGTAATGAGGCCCAAAAAGAACCCATAACCATTTCATAGTTTTCTTGGTCCAATTCCTGATGACTATCTTAACACCCATTTACTGATGGATTTTTTTTATCAAACGGACTTGGGAACCACCGAGTAAAAACTCTTTCGAACACTAAAACCATTTTTTTGCTTCTGCTTTCCCTATCAAAGGAAAAGCGCACGAGGGGCCAAACCCGGCCGGATCAGGTGTAATATCGAAGGGGAAAAGGCCAAAATCGGAACAACCCAACCGAACCGAGTTTGCGTGCTCCTCTTCACACCGTAGAACTCACATGTGGCAGATTGGATGGTGAAAAGAACTTCTTCTAACTACTGGAGAGAAGGAAGAGGAGGACGATTGGGTGACTGGTGGTTCAGTGTGCAAGGTGCAGCGATACGGAAGAACGATGCCGAGAGTCGGTTCCCGTGCGTCCTTCTTCGTATGTAGTTTAGTAGAAGGTAGAAACACGTGAAAGAAGCTCCATAAGAAAATAACGAATTGATTACGGATACCGAATTGAGGGGGGACTGCACTTAGTGAGCGTGAGGTTCGAGGAAGACGTATTAAACGTTTCAGCAGCGTTCATCATCATCACTATCAATCCATCCATTCGTCCTCGCTTGTATGCATCCAGCGGAGTCGTTCTCGTCGTAAGTCGCAGGTACAGTTGTGGAGTACAAACAACGAAAAAAAAACAGGAATGAATCGGCGTTGGGGCCACCACCACGTTTCGTTTCGATTCGGACGAAGAGGAGCTTCTAGATTCTCTATTGAACAGTGTAGGAAGGTCGATCGGAAGAGGGTAGCCGCAGTATCAAATTTGCACGCCAGTTCCGGAATCGTTTATCTTGTGGTGCACCCTATACCTGAACCTAGTCATATCATGCCTATGCCTATGGTATATTTCGTGTAGATATGTAGAGAGAGAGAGCGTGCTTCTGTAAATATTCCTCCAGCCAGACGGGGGGAAACTGAGTCGTCATCTGCTCTGCTAGGGAGCTCGTGCATGCGATTCTGGTAGTAGCACAGGCAGGGCAGCGTCTACTTATCGTTGACGTCGTCGTAGGGGGAAGTGTTCCTAAATGCGCATGTTAGGTAATATGCGCACACAGCCGATTGACGATATGGCTAAAGATTCATCATATCTAATCAGTGCAGTTTGAGGGTAATACGCTTTTAACACATGGCATGAAAAAATTAAATTGTTATATAAAGTCGATAAAATTTAAAAATTCAAACAAGATTTTTATCAGTTTTGTTATAATATATTGAACTTTAATTATTGTGCGTACAGATTCTGTGAACACAAATTTTAATTGTTTTTCTTTCTCATTCATCTGGAAATCGGAAATTCAACAAATTGAAGCTTTTGGCAGAGTTGTAAATGATAAGATATTCGAATAACAGACAGGTTCTGAATGCCCATATCAAGGTAGGTTAAATGCCTATATCAAGAAAAATAGATTGTTCTTATAAATTTTTTACTTTCTTTCATTTAAACATTAAATCTACGCTCAAACCACGATCTTACAGCGAAAAAAGAAGAACTTCATAGTGATCTGATAGAAATACAATATGAACAAAATATTACCATGAAATATGGCCATATGGCATACTTAACTATGTTTCATGCAAAAGAACTAGTGATGTAAAAAATTTCACCAAAATTTCAGCCTTGACGTATGCTTAACATCCGTTTCTACCATTTTCAATTAAATAATTTCAAAATATTGCAAGTGTAAATGAAATATAGCTTAAAACATAAATATGCGCATTTAGCCCGCCGGTTTCGGAAATCGGCTATTTTGACTTCTTTTATTATAAAATTATTTCCACAAAAACTGTAAGAGATTTTAACAGAAAAAGTGCTCTAACGTATAGAAAACAGATGTCCGCTCATGTGCATATATTTTTCAGACTCCTATCTATCGGAATATGGGAAAAAATGAGAGTTTTCCTTAATATGCGCATATAGCCCGCCTCTCCCCTACTGCTGCAGTTAGTCAGCTGAGCCGGGCTAAGTTGGAGTGTTGGGCTATTCCGGTGTGTGGAGCTGTCTCTCGCTCCCTTAAATAGAGAGAGGTTGAAACCTCGTGCGTTTTGGCGATGATGTTGATGGTTGGTGATGATTGTAAAAAACGACGACGATGATGATGATCGTGTAACGAACGACCATCCAGCCGGTGTGCGAGAGCTTTAGATTCCCTTTACTGTAGTATCAGCCTAGTTAGAACCTGTCTCTAGAACTGGGGGATTCCAGAGAATTGCATCAGCGTCATGTTCTAGGAGCGGAACAGAAAAAAAACTACTCATCGCGTAAATATCTGTTGTCGATTTCGATCTTTCAATTGATAGCAGAATATTGAAATCGTATAATAATTGCCATTTGAGAAGAATCCATGCATCCATGATTTTCAAAAGCCAAAATTCAACTGTCCCGAAGCCCTAATAATGGACGCACCCTGAAAGCTCCGGAAAAAATCTCCCTAATCAGAACTTGAGTGTCAACTTGACAATAGTTTTGGAAACCTCGACAACAGTTTTCAAATTCACAGTTTTAGAAACCTCGTAATGTAACTCAAATTCAAAGACATTATTCACACAGTTTTTCAGTTATCCAAAATATAAGAAAAAAAAATCGAAAAAACATACCTCGGAAAAAAGACTGTAGATCAGTTACGGAATGCTAAAAAACTTTCACTTAATGTTCAAGAAAGCTGAAGTTAGAAGCTATACAAACGTTTCAAATAAAAATATGGGTCATTCCATGTCAAGTGTGCACAGCGAAAAAAAAAATCATATCGGAAATTCGTCAAACTTGACTGAAGACTTTCTGAGGCCTACAAAACAAATCCTCAATTTTTGAGAATGATCCGCCCACTCCTCGTTCCAGGACCCTCCCTTCTTTTTTTCAAGATTTTGAAAAATTCATCATTTTTAAAATACAATATCTCCGGACTGGAAAATCATACCAGAATGACAAAATATGCGTTATGTAGATTTTATTAAAATCTATCAACTGATGTTATTCATTTTTTGAAATAGTGACGTTTTAAACGTCAAAACATAGCTCTAAAAATAAAACGTTATTTTTCGCAAGGAAAGTATATTTTTTTATTAAATTTTATGGGGTGGGCGGATCATTCTCAAAAATTGAGGATTTGTTTTGTAGGCCTCAGAAAGTCTTTCGGTCAAGTTTGACGAATTTCCGATAAGATTTTTTTTTTCGCTGTGCACACTTGACATGGAATGACCCATATATATTTTTTTGGAATTTTTTAAGATAATGACCACAAAAAATGTAAAATAGTGATGTAAAAACCGTACTTTTCAATCAATGAACTGTCAAAATTGTTTAAGTCACGTTAGAACATTTTTAAAAGAGGATTGAAAAGTGACGTAATTTGGCACATTTTTTGCATTTTAAGACTGTCTAAGTACGGAACAATTTATGACGAATTTTCAAAGGTAGCTTTTTTTCAAACCTTTTGTCAATTGGCAATTTCTCATATTTTCTAAGACTTAAAACAAAATGTGCACCGGTATTTGAGTATATTAACGCAAAATTTCCGCAATAAATTTATATTAACCAGAGAGCCAATTTCATACCGATTCTAGTGGTGTAATTACATAAGCGGTGCGATACTTTACAAAAATATGATAAATAAAAATGTGGCATACTTTCTGAATACTCATAAGTAAGCGTAATTACATTTTTTGTATTCATGATCTTTAAAAATTGAAAAAAAAAACAATATCCCAATGTGCAACGTAAAGCTTATAAATTCAGCTTTCTTGGAAATCAAGTGGAATTTTATTTTATGAGCATTACGTAGCATTACAGTCTTTTTTTCAAAGCATGTTTTTTCGGATTTTTTTCTTTATTCTTTGAATAACGGAAAATTGAAGTGTTGTAGCTGAATATTGTCTGGGAAACATATTTTAGTTACATTAAGAGGTATATTGGACTCTGACAGGAGTGTCAAATTGACACTCCAGGGACTATAAAGGATAAAAATGTCCGGGACGGATGAGGGTTAAATTGGAAAACTTAAAAATGAACTTCAAACGAGTTGAAGTCAAGGATTATGTGAAAAAATACAAAAATTTGCCTTTAAAAATTAAAATTATTATCGACAAAAGTTCAAAAATTTCGTAACACAACTCAAGTGAAAAATTTAGTTCTGGAAACAACTTTTAAGAGGACTTCCAGTAGTTTTGAACTAAGCGAAAAAAGTTATAGTTCTTCTTGCACTTCTTGTACTTTTGTGTGCATATCAGACCGCTTAATTTTACTACAAAAGTTGAAGTAATCACTAAAAGGCTTACAAGTTAAAGATGTAAACTTTGCAAGCTTTAGATTTTAAGTGATATTTCAACATATGGGGCCTTCGAAGCAAAAAATTTGTGAGTGAAAAAAATGATTAATTTTGAGTGAATAGTAATGCCAAATGATTCTCCTTTTTTGAAAATATATTGTAAATTTTGAGATTTTTAAGATTGGAATAAAACTTATAACTAAAAATCTTTAAATATGTGGAAAATCGTACAGCAAAGAAATTTTAAAACGTTTTTTATGTAACTTCTATGCATTCGTACTTATACCTTTTTGTGCTGATACGTATGAAAAATAATTCACATAAAATAACAGTAATAATTCATAGTAATTAACCAAAAACAAACACATTTAATGTATAATGGATATCTAATTTAAAAAAATAACTGTGTCATAGTTCTATCAAAAATTGAGTTCGGAAACGTTATTTACTTGAATTTCCTTAGCCAAGACAGGAAAAAACTCTCGCCTCTAGAGGTTTTACACTCTCATTTTTAGAAGTTTTGGGCATTAAAAAGGATGGGGCTTGGCGATTTATCTCATTTTAAGAAGTTTCTCGCTTATCCCAGTTCGACTATACTTACAGCTTGATATAAGTAAATTTCCAACTATACAAAAATAATTTTCGTTCACACGTGGCGAACAAAAGAATATTGTTCGCGAGTTTCAATTGAAGTTTGCCTGTAAATTAAACAATGTAGTATGTTTACGTTGCTATACAATGTAAAGGCACTGATGTAGCTATATGGTTTCCACTTGAAGAATAGCATCGCTGTGCCCTTATCTGAATGATCACCAAACGAAATTCAGTAGCTTAATTCAGCTTGGGATTTCAATTTGAAATATTTCCTACAAATATCGGCTTGAGAAATTTGCAGTGTCTTTCTTCTACGGACACCGCCACTTTGGACTTAACTTCTAGCAAAGATATTTTATTCTAGTTTATTCATAGGTTATTTATAGACGAAGTATAAATCCGTGCGGTGGATCATAAATATTCATTGGTTCTTGCAGTACATTTCATGTGAACAAACCGCATCCCTAACCTGAACGCCAGAAAAGATATTCGATGTCATACAAAGCTATGTTTTGAAATATGGAGTTTTTTATAATCAGACAATTTTCACCGGGAGTCTTCGGATCTTCCCCAGAATTGAAAATTTGGATAATTTTCACGACTTAAAAACACAATTATTTTTTCAGATTTCTAAAATTTTTACTTTTTGAGTTAGATTTGGCTAGTTTTTATTGTAAATAAAATAAAACCATATTTCAAAGCTACTTAGTTCTGTTATTTTTCAACTGAAATCATCATTAGCGTGCCAAAAATACCATTACATAGCCCAATTTTTGAGGCAACTTTCATCTAAAGACATCAAAGTGGCCAATAACTCCTTTAAGAGTTATAAAAGAAATAATGACAATAAATCTCTTTTTTTCTTGTATCGAAAACAAATAATGCCCAAACAACTGAACTCACATATGCAAGTAGCGCGCGGTTCTAGCTAAAACGTGAAAACAACAGTATTTATCAAAGCAGTGAAACACATTTTTCATTGCTTTGTTGAGTGTTTGCAGCAAAACTGACTTCGAGTTCCAACCAATAATCTAAATATCGTAATGTTAACGTAATATTATCTACCTATAATGAAAATGTTGCTTTTTCAGCCTGGTCATATACTGAGAACATTAACTATGCGATCAAAGATCATTGTAAAGCATTGGCAATGCCAATGATAGAAGCTCTCAGTTAGGAAACACAAAAAAGTGGCTAAAAAATCAAATACAAACATGCTTCATAAAGTTTTATATCGGGAGTTAAGCACTGGACACCAAGATCCTTACACATCGATCAAAAACGTATGAGAAAGTAGCAGTGATGTTGTAGACATAATCTTACAGCTCAGTATATGACCAGGCTGTAAAAAGCATCATTCCCATTATAGGTAATATAACATTGAAAATATGATATTTATAGATATCGTATTCGTTTTCTCCATTAGCTCAGTTTTGAACTCTACCATACAAAAACGAACATATTTCGTCATCAGTGTATTGCTATCTCATACGCTCATCCACAACACCGACAAAATCTTAGGGGCTTCCACCGTCCACTTTCAGTTCAAATCTGGGGCACAACCTATGCAAAACTAAGCGCATAAACGAACAACTCTGTACAAAGCACGAACAAGTAGTGCTTTTACCTGCTCTTCTTTACTTTCTTTTCAAATACATGTATTTTTAAGTTGTAAAAATGAAACCAATTTTCAATTTTGAGGAAGATCTTAAGACCCAGGGGGAAACCCTTCAGGCGCAATAATCCCCATATATTCCATGAATTTTAGCGTTTTTGACAGTTAATTTGAAAGCTTGTTAATCGTGGGATGAAAAAAAAAAGCAAACAACAACTCAACATAGCCAGAGTTTTTTGATTTATAGAAACTTCGTAAGGGCATTCCATGAAATTATTAAAACTAGCAAGCAAAACCTGTTATTTGTTAATACGTTTCATTGGATTCAGAATAATTATTTTCAAATGGTTATAACTTTTTTCATAAAATACTTAGCTCTCTTCATGTTAACAAAAAACGAAGCTCAAGAACAGGCACAACCAATAATTAAAGATAAACTTCATTTCAAGCTTATTTGAATTCTATGGATGCATTACTATGCAAACATACAAAATTGAAACTCGATGCGCTAATTCAGGAATATACTGATACTTGATGACCGAAAAGGTATCCAGAATCCATACGATAGGCAAAAGTGAATTTTGCCGAGGTTTTATTACCACCATGTGTATTCATATAAATGAGCTAGAATTTTTCAGGCTCACATAGTTAACTAACTCTGTGTATTGTGAAACTTATTGCTTCAGACGCAGCATTTGGCTTCAAATTCAAGGGGCAAAAATATGTTATAGAAAGGGGCCTGGCTTGTAGATCTTTAAACATGAGGTCTCTCAACTCAACAAAGCTCCAAATCGGACCTGTATAAAGGAGAAAATCACTCATGTTGTACGATAGAAGTTTTAAAATATCTCTTAATGCCTGAAATTGCCTCCAACTGGTCCAATTTCAACTTCGTAAGATACCCCTAGAGGCAGATTATGTAAAATGTGTGCGCGAAATATTTTTTTCTAATTTCCAATTTTTACAAAGAAAATTTTACACAAATTTCAAGATCTTCTTGAGTTGCTAAGGAGTTATTCAAATGAGCTGACATTTTGCCAGTATTGTTTTATCTTAAGGGGGGGGTAGGGTCTAACACTTTCAAAAAATCGATTTTTTTTTTTTTTATTTTCTTATTGTAAAACATTTCAAGAATGTTGTGTCAAATTTTCAAGTAAATTGGAGAAAAACTGTTGAAATTATAGGCCTTTATCTCCTCCTATCTAATACTGCAAGAAAGCGAGAGCAGAAACTTCAAACGCGTTTTTCTCGAAAGCACTTTTTTAAAGTCCGTGGACATCGTCATTTGAAAACTACTTATCCGATTCTTTTCAAATTTGGAACACAAAACTACATACAAAATACCAGACCCCAACGTTTTTCTTTTTGTTTTTTTTTACTTTGGGGAGATTTTACAGGTGAAAAATGGCGGATTTTTTCGTGAAAAATCGTAGTTTTGACTTCAAACAGCCACAAAAATTTCATAATTTTTTTTTTAAGTTAAATAAAAACGTTGGGGTCCAGAAAAACATCTATTAAAAATATTTTGCTCTGATTTTTTGACCTCAGATGATTCTGTGCTGAGATACAGTGTCCACCGCAAATCCTGTTTTTTAAAAGGCATCCTCGAAAGTGCTCCGTCATCGGCTCATTTTTCAATATTTTTCTACGAAAAAATTACTAAATGTTCTTTTAATAATGCTTTGTATAATGCAAAAAATTTGAATACATTTATTTGAACGATAGCTCTAGAAAAAAATCGTGAAAATGGTGTTTTTTATACCCGTTAGACCCTACCCCCCCTTTAATTGAATCAAGATTGGGTTCAGGAGCTAAGTTTCAATGAAGTTGGAAAATAAATTTAATAGAAATTTCAACGAAAATAGTCGTCAAAGCCAAATAAAACACTCTTCTAAGAGGATCGAAAAGTCGGGGGGATTTTTTCCCTCTCATTAATCATTTGGGCTCCCCTCACTCGAATGCACTTCCAGGCAACGTAGAATAATTATCGCGGCGCTCATCACTGCTGCACCGGACGGCGGAGGAGAGCCGATGCTAAAAATAGACTCCACCAACCAGCCCTGATGGCACGACGACGATAGCCGATGCATGGACGAATGGGGAAACAAGAGCGAGAGATCCGGAATCGGCTGGCTGATGCACAATTGCATGCTTGCTGCCATTATATGCCTACTCTCGACTCGGGTCGACACATTTCATCGTAACGTCGTAGTTTGTATACTATAGATCTATACTGCATGCATGTAGATGCTGATGGCAGTAGCTATTTAGCTAGCTAGCAAGCTACTCATCGCGGCTATTAGAATGAAAATGTGGAGCGTCGTCGTGAGTAGAGTAAAGAATACGACCAACCGAAAACGGAAGTTGGAAGATTGAAGACCGACAGAGGAAGGGTAGAGGCGGGATACAGAATTCAACAACATTGAACCAGCTGCAGCTGAACCGAGCAGAAGAACCACAAACAGATCGCAAACAGCTGTTCTAATAGGCTGGATAATTGCTGGAAAGCAACGTGTAATGTAATCTTTCTTGCGCTGAAAGGTACTCATCATTTGGTTGGCTGACTACGATTGGTGGTGATGTCAACCAATCATTTTTAAGTTAGAACTACTCATACATTTTTTCAGAATTACACATATAATACTTTACGATGATCATTTTCTAACAACAACAAAAAATAAGCAGTGAACGTTCTATCTAAATTTGTTTTTTTATAGTCTCCGACTATTTACGACTGCTTCCATTAATAAGCGTATGCTCACTCTATCTATCTGTCTATCGCGCTACAAGTTCGGAGAATCAGCTGTTATTGTAAACATTTACCTCTCCCCCTATCTCTCTCTCTTTCTCTCGCTAGACGGTTAATGATTGTTATTTTTTTCTACATTTTTTTCAATTTCTACAGAACGATTGGGTTGTGTTGTGCTCACAGTAATAGCCAAATTTAATCGGTTTATTATGACAGTCGGTTTTTTTTCTTCTTCCATTGCTGCTGTTGTGTCCTCGTCGAGCACGAAAATGTTGACCACTGTTGGTTGTTTTTTTTTTCGACTCAAAGCGACAACTTTCAAATTGCTTCAACCGTTTGTTTTTTTAGAATCAGGTCAAACTGTTTTCGAAATTGAAAGAAAAAAAAACGGTGATCAGAATTTGGACATCAGAGAAACCTTATAGAATTGAACATTTCGAATAATGAATTTGGAAAAGATTTCAGTTTCGAAACCCAGGACGAATGTTTGAAAAGTTTTTAGTATAACATACTTTTAAGTATCAATGCAATTTAAAGAAAAAAAAAAGGTTTTTGATAGTCTCAGAAATCATAGTTTGTTTTTTTTTTTATTTTAGAAAAATTCTAGATGATTAAAATTAGAAATTGAGGAAATAAAAATAGGTTTTAGAGAATTTATTTAAAAATGTTTGCTTTGAAATATTTGAATTTGAATTGTTCAACAATAATTGATAGAATTATTACAGGATGTTCAACAAAAAAAATGACATTCATTAATAAAATTTCAAATAAAACTATCTACATACTGTTTGTCATTTCTAATTTTTCATGAAGCAAAAAAAATAACTGCGATCTCCATTAATCTCATTAAAAATATTCAGGACTTGGTTTCATTGTTGAGATTTTCAAACGCTTAAAATCCTCGTTGAGTACTAAAAATCATTATAGTTATTTAGGCATCAAGTTGCATAAAGTGGATTTTTTTAGCACGAGTCGTAAATTTATCCATCGAAGATTATCGAGTTGAATAATAACGTGAGTGCTGAAAAAATCGAGTTTTGCAACGAGTTGCATACACAATTTTATTCAAGTTCGAAAAAAGGTAAAATATGAACAAAAAGTTTGTGGAATATACTTTTCGACACTGAATTCAGTGCTAAAAAATAGCACTTTCGATACCGTTTTCAATGTCAAAATGTCCACTTTTGAACATTGAATTGCAAAAGTTTAATATCGAATTTCGATTCATTTGCAGACATGAATGCCACAAGGATGGTTAGGTATCGTAATATGAAAAAAAGAATTTCGATTCAACTGTTTAATAAACTCCTGTTTAGAAATCCACAATGCTAAACCAAGAGTAAAAAAAAAACAAATATAAACTCTTATTTTGCCCAATAGGTACGAAGTGAAGGTTTTGCACAAACTTGTTCAGTAGAAAATTTCTTACAACTAATTTATAAATTAGTACAACAAATATTTTGTGACTCAGTTCCGCATAGAAAAAATTGAGATTTTCAGAATTGAATATTGAATTTTACCATACAAACCTTAAAAGTTAAGATTTGCTCATATAAAGGTCAAATAAACTTGTTCCGAAAATTATGGATGAGTTTTATATTAGCTTATCAGACCTCAGACAAAGGTTGCCGATTTTTTTTTGTGAAAAGAAATTCTGATTTTCTGTGATATTACCCAGAAATTCTGTGACGGTTTTCTGTGATGACGAAAGCATTTATTTCACTAAACAGTCATGACAAATTGTGTCTCTTTTACATTTTACTAAAGAAAAATTAATAAACAGTAACACCTTACCTGACTTTCCAATGCAAAGTTAAAATTCCAAAATTAATGTTGACATAAAAGATTAGAATTTAAGAAATACGTACAAAAATCCAAAAATCTGTAAAATCTGTGAATATTTTCAGAATTCAGTGTTCTGTGACACAGATTCTCTGATGAAAATTTGCTCAAAATTCTGTGAAATTATAGATTTTTCTGTGGTTTCGGCACCCTTGGCCCAGACCTGCGAGATTCGAAAAATTACCTCAAATCGACTCAGTCTACTGTACTAGTACTTTTCGACTTTGTTAATATGTAAAACCTAAACTTTTCATAGTTGAACCTTGAAAACAAAAAAATGTTTTTTCCAAAACAGTCTTAATTTTTTTTAAGTTTTAAAATCAACTTTAACATTAGACTGAGTCCATTTGAGATTATTTTTGAATTTCTCAAACCCTGGGGTCTAAAAACCTTCGTTTTGGTTCAAAACTTATCCATGATTTTTTGCAGAATTTTCAAATAACGTTTACATGAGTAAATTTCGGCAAGTCGGCAAAGGAAAATAAAATAGTCGGAAGACTATCGCTTAGCACATGATGATGATTTTCTTATATTCCTGCCAAATATAAAGTTCCAAAATCCAAAACATCTGTGAAAATTTTCTCTGATGTTATACCAAACGTTGACAAGTTTCGTTTTTTTTTAATTGGTAAATAACAATTCTTATGAACAACGTCAAGATTTTTTTTTTAAATTAGCGTTAGAAATCATATACAAGTAGCACTAAATTGTAATTTATGAAATCTTTTTTCAAATATTAAAAAAAAACTTTCAACAAAGAATGTAAACTCCAGCCTTTTTCTTAGATAAAATTTGCTTGGGAATCTGTAAAATTATTGATATTCCCAGGATTTCAGCAAATTTGAGAAACAAGTTATGTTTACAATATTTTCTCACCAAAATGCAGGAAAAAAGAACAGGGCTTCGAGAGCAAATTTCAACTGTGGAAAGACTTTTTGAAAACTCGTACAGAAAATTCTAATTTTGATCAGTGAATTTGAACCACAAAATTTAAAAAAATATATATCTCTCGTTTTTAAGTTATTGGTGTGATTGGTCTTTCTAGTCTTTCTAATCTTTCTAGTTTTTCTAGTCTTTTTATTCTTCCTAGTCCTTCTATTCTTCCTAGCCTTTCTAGTCTTTCTAGTCTTCCTAGTCTTTCTAGTCCTTCAAGTCTTTCTAGTCCGTCTAGTCTTTCTAGTCCTACTAGTCCTTCAAATCTTTCTAGTATTTCTAGTCTTTCTAGTACTTCTAGTTTTTCCAGTCTTTCTAGTCCTTCTTGTTTTCCTTGTCTTTTCAGTCTTTTTAGTCTTTTTGTCTTTCTAGTCCTTCTAATTTTTCTAACCTTTCTAGTCCTGCTAGTTTCTAGTCTTTCTAGTCCTTCTAGTTTCCCTAGTCTTTCAAGTCTTCCTAGTCTCCCAAGTCCTTCTAATCTTTCTAGTCCGTCTAGTCTTTTTAATCTTCCTAGTCTAGTCTTTCTAGTCCTTCTTCTCCGTCTAGTCTTTCTAGTCTTCCTAGTCATTCTAGTCATTCTAGTCTTCATAGTTTTCCTAGTCTTTAAAGTCCTTCTAGTTCTTGTAGTCTTTCTAGTCCTTCTAGTCTTTCTAGTCTCCCTAGTCCTTGTAGTCCTTCAAGTTTTTCTAGTCTTCCTAGTCTTTCTAGTCCTTGTAGTTCTTCTAGCATTTGTAGTCCTTCTAGTCCTTCTAGTTTTTCCAGTCTTTCTAGTCTTTCTAGTCTTCCTAGTCTTTCAAATCGTCCTAGTCTTTCTAGTCCTTCTAGCCATTCTAGTCTTTCTATTTATTCAAGTCCTTCTAGTCTTTCTAGTTTTTCTAGTCTTTCTAGTCCGTCTAGTCTTTCTAGTCTTTCTAGTCCTTCTAGACTTTCTAGACTTTTGAGTCCTTCTAGTGTTACTAGTCTTCCCAGTCTTTCTAATCTTCCTAGTCTTTCTAGACTTCCTAGTCTTTCTAGTCCTTCTAGTTTTCCCAGTCTTTCAAGTCTTTCTAGTCTTCCTAGTCCTTCTAGTCTTTCTAGTCCTTCTAGTTTTCCTAGTCTTTCAAGTCTTCCTAGTTGTTTCAAGTCCTTCTAGTCTTTCAAGTCCTTCTAGTCTTTTTAGTCCGTCTAGTCTATTTAGTCTTCTTAGTCTTTCTAGTCCTTCTAGTCCTTATAGTCTTTCTAGTCCTTCTAGTTTTCCTAGTCTTTCAAGGTTTCCTAGTCTTTCTAGTCCTTCTTGTCTTTCTAGTCTTCCTAGTCATTCTAGTTCTTGTAGTCATTCTAATCTTCCTAGTTTTCCTAGTCTTTCTAGTTCTTCTAGTTCTTGTAGTCTTTCGAGTCCTTCTAGTCATTCTAGTCTCCCTAGTCCTTGTAGTCCTACAAGTTTTTCTAGTCTTCCTAGTCTTTCTAGTCCTTCTAGCCTTTATGGTCCTTCTAGTCATTCTAGCCTTTAAAGTCCTTCTAGTCCTTCTAGTTTTTTCCAGTCTTTTTAGTTCTTCTAGTCTTTCTAGTCCATCTAGTCTTTCTAACTTTCCTAGTCTTTCTAGTCTTTCTAGTACTTCTAGTCTTTCTAATCTTTCTAATCTTTCTAGTCTTTCTAGTTTTTCTAGTCTTTCTAGTCTTTCTAGTCCTTCTAGCTTTTCTAATCTTCCTAGTCTTTCTAGTCTTCCTAGTCTTTCTAAACCTTCTAGTTCTTCTAGTCTTTCCTGTCCTTCCAGTTCTTCTAGATTTTCCAGTTTTTTCAGTCTTTCTAGTCTTCCTAGTCTTTCTAGTCTTCCTAGTTTTTCTAGTATTTCTAATATTTCTGGTCTTTCTAGTATTTCTAGTATTTCTAGTCTTTCTAGTCCTTCTGTTTTTCTAGTCTTTTCAGTCTTTCTAGTCCTTCTAATTTTTCTAAGAAAGTCCTTCTAGTTTCTCTAGTCCTTCTAGTCTTTCTAATCTTTCTAGTCCTTCAATTCTATGTAGTCTTTCTAGTCCGTCTAGTCTTTCTTGTTTTCCTAGTCTTTCTAGTCCTTCTAGTCTTTCTATTCTTCCTATTCTTTAAAGTTTTCCTAGTCCTTCTAGTCCTTCTAGTCTTTCTAGTCCTTCTAATCCTTCTAGTTTCTCCAGTCTTTTTAGTCTTTCTAGTCCTTTTATTCCTTCTCGCCCTTTCTTCTAATTTTTTTTGTCTTTCTAGTCGTTCTAGTATTTCTAATCTTTCTAGTCCTTTAGTCTTTTGATGTTACTTCCGCATCGATTATTTGAGTGGTCATAATTGATTGCACGGGTTTTTTCGTTCTCGTTTAAAAATTCTGAAATTGTGCATGTTGTAGCTGTTTTTATTTATCGATTCTTCAATCAAAAGATGGATAAAGTGCATGTGCCTCAGTGTATTATAAAGTTTAGAATGTGTTTGAAAACATCGAGCTGAAATCAGTCGATTATTATAAATTTTCATACGTCTGGTATGATGATGACGCCTGCTGCTGAAGGATGGTTCGAAAAAGTGTCGTATAGGAGCTTAACGACGAAGTGGCGCTGGTGTGCTAATATCAAAATTCCGAACCGCACCATAATCCGGTACCGAGAACCGGAATACGGGTATCGCTAAACTGTTTCACCGAGGTCCAGGATTCAGATAAGTACCATGTTTTTGTTTTTTGGATCGATGCGAGCGTGTCAGATCTTGATAGTTCTCATCATATGTCACATACTACATTACGTTCAAAAAGAATGAATCAAACTTTGTTTCCTATTTCGTCAGTAATTATAAAGCTTCCACAAAGTTCAACTGTGTGCGAAAGCTTTCGTCAAAATCTCTTCTGTTGAATTCGTTAAACATGGCATGGTTGCTGGTAGGACCATAAAAAGCATTTCTATAAAACTTTCGGCGTTTTCCAATTTATTTTTTTTCGAACAATTCAGATTCATTGTTATATTCGAGTTTCTTTTATAAGAACATGAAAAACTTTAGACTGTATTTTTCAAAACTATATTTAAAAAAAATTTTTTTTTGAAAACTTAATCAATGATTTCATCCAAATGAAGGGTTTTATACTAGTTGAAAACTGCGTCATAGATCCATCTATGCAAATGCGAAAGTGATACGCGAATGCTCTTGAAACTATTTCAAAATAATACTGATGAATTAAAATCTCTTTCAATTCAACTTTTTCAATTAAGTTCTTATGTTACAAAATAGTCTTACGAATCATGAAAACAAAGGTAGATTGCATTTCAATGTTCCAAGTTAAAAAAACGTGTAAACGAAATCTAATAGTATTTGTTAACATTTTAACATTACGATTTTTTTTTTCCTTTTTCGATAAATAAACAGCAAGCTGGCAACATAATAAATCACATCCGAAAAATATTTCACTAAACATATGAGAAATATTTCAGTACCAAGAATTATTTCAATGTCAAATAAATCTTGTTTAGAAACTTGAACGCAAGCTACTGCTCAAGAAAGCTTTCTGTGCAACTCCAACCGATTTGTAAGTTTTTGCAGCAATGTAGGCGTTTTAAAGACGTGTTAAAAATTTCGAATAGTATTGAAAGCAATTGACGAATAAATTCATAAATATATGAGCTAAACTATAAAGATATTGAAAGAGAAAATAAGAAGCCACTACTCGTTGTAGGGAAAGTATCTCAGTATTATTATAAAGGATAGTGCTGATCTAGCGAAGGAAGTTGCAAGAGAGAAAACTTTTTAAAGGTTGTTAAACAAAGAGACATTAGAGTTTGGATTCCTTTTCTACGTTAGTAGGCAAAAATGGTTGCAATTAAATAATATCATAGAGTAATTTCAAACAGTTGATTAACTGGTATAGTCAAACACAGATTTATTTTATTTTTGATTATGCGTCTCTGTCCAAAAATAAACATGTTTTTATTCGATAAAATTGTAAGAAAGGTGCGAGAGATGAAAAATGTAATGTAACACTTCTTTATTGTTCCTCAAAAGTTTATTTATCTACCGTTAGTGCTAATTAACTATCAAATATATTTAGAAAAATTTTATTTACAGAAAATAACTCTTTATGTTTTTCAAGGTATTTTGAATATTTGAAAATATGGAATTCTATTACACTGAAAGATTGAAAAAAAATTAAATTAAAGTGTAGAAAAATTTAAAAATTGTTGTATAAAGTGAAACATTATTAATATTTATATCCATAAATTTCAAATTAGGTAGTTTCTGAAGATATTATTTTTTCTAAGTTTAAATTTCATTAATAATAAATTCATTTTGGAAGTTTCAAAATTTTCGATTTTCTTTAAAATAAGCTAATCTACAAAGGATCTGTGGCAATCGCAAGAAACATCGAAATATGGTTTTTTGCAATGTGTTTATAAGTAATACAACCAACTTTTTTTTTCAACTACCTAACGTTTTATTGGTATAACAGCTAGAATCAATTTCTGATACTGAGCATAGAAACTCACTCTTAAAATTGAATTAACAGAAAAAATGTGTTTATCAGGTCATGACTTTTGACAATCTAAACGTTTTTCGCGATCAAATAGTTCATAAAGAGGTGGATTAAGAAAATGAAAAAACAGGTGTTAATAAGCTAGTAATTAACTTGTAGCAGTTGAAGAATATGATTGAATAATAACTTTCAAAATAGGAACAAAAAATAGATCGCACTTGTCAAAAGTGTCTCCTGATAATATCCTCCCACCCACACTCCAAAACAAAATTAATTGCTAGGATGCAGAGGTAACCTCGGTCCTAAAGCACAAATTTATTTCTTTCATCCCTTTCTCTATTTTTCCAATCTATCTATTGACTACCAGGACGTGGCCGGCGCCGTTATTGATAGTCAAAGAGAGAGTATCAGTTTTGTGCATTGAGAATGTGTTGCTAATCCCAAGCATCATTCTTTTGACCTTTGCGCAAAACTGATAGCCTCGGTCAATCACGGAGTAGCAACCATTGGCGATGTGGAACTATTTCTACTGAGCCACGCCTGCGATCTTGGGATTCGAAATGCATTTGACTCAATATCATTATCATACCAATGAAAAGTATCAATGAAATATATTAAGGCGATTAAATGGAATTGTTAAATTCAAATTTATCACAAAAAATAAATAAAGCATTTCGGGTTCCATGATTAATGGTGGATGTGAGTAGTCAATCAAGCTAAGCTAAGCTAAGCTTTCTAGTCCTTTAGTCTTTTTTTTTCGCTTGCCTTGAGTGTCCTACTCTTAGAAGCATAACTCGAATCTAATGAATCCAATAGTTAAACAATATTCTACAAAATTGTACACCATGCAATGGTTAACTCAAATATAAACAAATATCTAGAATTTGGTCCAATGACGTCTGAGATATGGAATGCCAAATTTCGGCGTTTGTCGGCTTAGATTTTTTCGCAGTTCTCAATGTGTTAAGGTAAAATTATACAAAACTAGCTGACCCGGTGTGCTTTGCTACACTTTTTAAAAACAAATGGTATTTTCAGAAATTATTCAAATTGTTATTGTTTTGTTGGCATTATTTTAAATCAAATTATTACATAACTCAAAAGCAACCGCTATAAAATGAGAGCTGCAGCTGGAGTTTTGAATTGCAATACAAAGATGACTGAAACTAATTTTTTGAATCTTGATCTATAAATTTGTGTTTAAGATCTGATAATTTTAATCTGTTTCTTTAAGCTTT